>NW_019174352.1:2231836-2331256 GCF_002260705.1 Seriola dumerili
CATTAATTTTTTTTTTTTCATAAATTATGTAACATGAAAATATATCAATATTCAATGGCTTCTTATTGCTAATTTTCCACCTGACAGCTAACAAAAGGTTGCACAACTCTCTGAGGGCATTTACAGTATTCACTGGCAACTCTATCTGCTCTGCCAATGCATCAATCAGGATTAATTCATGAGTGCACACTAAGTGGAAATACCTGAGGTCTGAGTCAGGATTGCTGACAATGTGTTGCTTCTATTTTGCACTCTCCAAGATGTGAAATCTCAGCAGGTTCTGTAGGAATAGCAAGAATTTTGAGGGAAAGCATTACAGAGTATAAACATGAAAATGAAGACGATGCTCTCACAATGAAAGATAGAGCCGAACTCAACCCATTCGGTGCGACCATTCCTATAGATATAGCTTTTCTAGGATGCCTAGATTTATGATTACTGTTATCTGACTGTACCCAAATGTACAGATGCATTTTACTGGATATTCTATAAGCCAATCACAGTGTTTCTCATTATCTAAAGTAGAGCCACACCCCCCTTTTCAGCAAGCATGGCAAGTTTATTGCACGTTTTAATTTGTTAATATGTTATATAATGTTACTTTAAATTTTGTACAAAGTAAACATGAGATGTCATATCACTGTCAAAGTATCATGTGAAAATGTGAACAGAAAAATAACACATAATAAAGTATTTTATTCATTTATTTTTATGGATTTTTGATCTGAGTGCATTTATAGTAGAAATCCATATTACAAATTTTTTGTGTTTGGCACAGAGTCGGTGTCTGACTTTTTCTTCATACTAGAGCTGCAAGGCGAGGCAAGTTTATTATATAGTGCCAACTGCTTTACAGAGGCACGGAAAAAAATTAAAAATAGAACAGACTCATGTCAAACAGATAATGCCTCCACTTATTGGATTCAGGTAACTCTCAACAGCGGCTGGCAATATGATACACAGCCACAATCTGCTGCCTCGGGGAAATAAAGTCTTTAAAGGCCCTCATATCCAGTTCATTCATAAACACAGTTCACTTCTTTTGAGCCTATATTATGTTATGATACTGACAATGTTTTGGAAGTTGTGCGTTAACCTAACAGACGAGACATTTCAAAATGAAAAAAATTGACTTGGTGTGCAAAGGCCTTCACTAGAGGAGGGGGGGGGGGGGGGGGGTCATTGTAACCACATTTTACTGGGAACTAGTTATATTCTCCTAGTCCTCAGAGGTTCCTGTTTTAAATTCACCCAAAGCCCTACTGTTTTTTTCTCAGACTTAGGATGAATAGCCAGCAAGAGATAAAAAAGCCAGACAGGGTGCACCGTAGAAGTCACTGACTGGGGGAAGGAAAGCCAAGCAGGAATTCATCTGCAAACGAATAATTTTTTCTGATCTTCAATCATGATTTAATGATCTCTGTGGGACTACACCTACATGTTTCCGAACTCAAATAGATTCACTTTTGTGTATTTTTGCTGTTTACCTGGTTTGCATAAGGTTTGACACACACTGGATGTCTAATTTTAACTGCTTACAACAGAATACTAAAGTCGAAAGCATTGTGACAAGTTGTTGGCATAAGTAAATTATAGACTGTTACTCAAGACGCAGCCACCAACAGTATTCAAGTCTTGCAGGGCCTCTGCCTTCCAGCGAAATAAATTACCACCTACAATTCATTCATTCATTTTCCTCAGATGAGACATTTTTAGACATTAATTTGAGCTTAATTTAAAATTCCTAACATTGTTTCCTCTGAAAACAAAGTTTTAAGAAAGGGAAGAGAGATGGAAAATTTTGTTGTTTTTTGTACAAAAATAATAGAGTCGCTCTCGCTAAATAGCTAACATTAGCATTAACAGCTATTTACTAACCAGTTTAGAAAAAACTTTCCAAGTTCAGAATCAAACTTCATTTTTACTCACCAAGAGCTGTCTTCAAAGGAGGAAAGCAACACCAGTTTTCAACACTTTTCATCTACTTAAGTTAGCATGCTAACTAGCTAGCCCCAGCCCAGTCAACCTGTCTCACAGTACTACTACTAGTACTACAAAGTGAAAATCCATAACCTATGTAGATTTGCTGGAATTTTTTTTTTTTTTTCATAAATTATGTAACATGAAATATATCAATATTCAATGGCTTCTTATTGCTAATTTTCCACCTGACAGCTAACAAGGTTGCACAACTCTCTGAGGGCATTTACAGTATTCACTGGCAACTCTATCTGCTCTGCCAATGCATCAATCAGGATTAATTCATGAGTGCACACTAAGTGGAAATACCTGAGGTCTGAGTCAGGATTGCTGACAATGTGTTGCTTCTTATTTTGCACTCTCCAAGATGTGAAATCTCAGCAGGTTCTGTAGGAATAGCAAGAATTTTGAGGGAAAGCATTACAGAGTATAAACATGAAATGAAGACGATGCTCTCACAATGAAAGATAGAGCCGAACTCAACCCATTCGGTGCGACCATTCCTATAGATATAGCTTTTCTAGGATGCCTAGATTTATGATTACTGTTATCTGACTGTACCCAAATGTACAGATGCATTTTACTGGATATCTATAAGCCAATCACAGTGTTTCTCATTATCTAAAGTAGAGCCACACCCCCCTTTTCAGCAAGCATGGCAAGTTTATTGCACGTTTTAATTTGTTAATATGTATATAATGTTACTTTAAATTTTGTACAAAGTAAACATGAGATGTCATATCACTTGTCAAAGTATCATGTGAAAATGTGAACAGAAAAAATAACACATAATAAAGTATTTTATTCATTTATTTTTATGGATTTTTGATCTGAGTGCATTTATAGTAGAAATCCAATATTACAAAATTTTTTTGTGTTTGGCACAGAGTCGGTGTCTGACTTTTTCTTCATACTAGAGCTGCAAGGCGAGGCAAGTTTATTTATATAGTGCCAACTGCTTTACAGAGGCACGGAAAAAAATTAAAATAGAACAGACTCATGTCAAACAGAATCTGCCCAATTAGGATTCAGGTAACTCTCAACAGCGGCTGGCAATATGATACACAGCCACAATCTGCTGCCTCGGGGAAATAAAGTCTTTAAAGGCCCTCATATCCCAGTTCATTCATAAACACAGTTCACTTCTTTTGAGCCTTATATTATGTTATAACTGACAATGTTTTGGAAGTTGTGCGTTAACCTAACAGACGAGACATTTCAAAATGAAAAAAAATTGACTTGGTGTGCAAAGGCCTTCACTAGAGGGGGGGGGTGGCGGCGGGGGGGGGGGGGGGGGGGGGGGGGGGGGGGGGGGGTCATTGTACCACATTTACTGGGAACTAGTTATATTCTCCTAGTCCTCAGAGGTTCCTGTTTTAAATTCACCCAAAGCCCTACTGTTTTTTTCTCAGACTTAGGATGAATGCCAGCAAGAGATAAAAAAGCCAGACAGGGCTGCACCGTAAGAAGTCACTGACTCGGGGGGGAAGGGAAAGCCAAGCAGGAATTCATCTGCAAACGAATAATTTTTCTGATCTTCAATCATGATTTAATGATCTCTGTGGGACTACACCTACATGTTTCCGAACTCAAATAGATTCACTTTTGTGTATTTTTGCTGTTTACCTGGTTTGCATAAGGTTTGCACACACTGGATGTCTAATTTTAACTGCTTACACAGATACTAAGCTCGGAAAGCATTGTGACAAGTTGTTGGCATAAGTAAATTAAGACTGTTACTCAAGACGCAGCCACCAACAGTAGTTCAAGTCTTGCAGGGCCTCTGCCTTCCAGCGAAATAAATTACCACCCTACAATTCATTCATTCATTTTCCTCAGAGTGAGACATTTTTAGACATTAATTTGAGCTTAATTTAAATTCCAACATTGTTCCTCTGAAAACAAAGTTTAAAAAGGAAAAGATGGGATTGAAGCCATACAATTAATGATGCCAGATTATAACCTACTTTCTCTTGTCAACAGGAAGTGGAACTGTCACTGTGTGACCAATACTAGACAAGCAGCAAGATTAACTGCACAGAAATAAACCACACTACCTTCAGGGCAGCAGTAGGTCCTGAAATTCCGACTCAGCGTTAGTGTGCAAACCTATAATTGGCCCCCAGAGGGTTAGGTTGAGCATTTATGTGCATAACTGCAATTGGATTATTAAGTGGCTAAATGAACCAGTTTTAATTAGCTTGAAGCAATACTCTGCTGTTGGTGTGATTGGATTATCTTGAATTATAGCGACTTAAACAAGAATAGTCATGAATATTCCAAAGATTGCATGGGAATTATCTATTTATTGTGAAGCAGCAGTGGCTGTTAAATATGGCTCAGGGCTGCAATCCTAACTTGTTTTACCTCCATACCTGGAGGGAGGTTAGAGAGGGACTTGGATATTTGAATACCTGGAATGGTTTTGGACTGACTTGGACAGGTGAATGAATAATACCATCTTTTGCTGCAGCCACTGCCAGTAAATGTCAGTTGTAAAATAAGACAGACTGGACTACAGTGGATGGACACAATTAAAGCAACATCAGCACAATAAAATGCAATTAACTGCAATAATAATTATAGTTCTGAATAGAGTGCTGAATAGGGTTGGGTATCAAGTCCTGGTTTGGATTCTCTTCATGATATTTGAGTAAGAAAAACACTCCAAATATTTTTGAAAGGAAGAAACACTTTTATTTTCGACAGGTTCAGATGGTTGTTTGTCATATATAATTATAATTATAATTATAATTATAATTCAAATATTTTGAGATATATGTAAGTAAGACAAATCAGGTTGTCTCGCATTATTTGAATGTTCAGTTTCATGTTTGTTTTTACTTGCTGAATTCTTGCATGAAACGATTTGTCAAGTTATTAGACGTATTGTTCCTTTTTCATGAAAATATTCTCATGCAGTGATTGCATTTAGTTTTAAATCATCATAGTCTTGTGCAATACTTTGTCACTTTGATGTTGCCATCATCTCGTTTCCACATGTTCAGTCTGAGGATTAATTATTTTCAAGTTTTCCAGAGTCTGTCATACGCCATCTGCCCACTAGTTGCCCTCAGTGAGTTTCTTTCCTCCAGAGATCACCTGACAGGATCACCTGCCTGCTCAGCTGTATCCAGTTCCCTCATTAAAGTGCTTCCTACAGGGCGCTCTTCAGCAATAATGGCCCAAATTGTTGATGGTGACAAGATGCTTGTAGTTTTCCAGTCATTTCTGGCTAGTTTATTTTACCTGCCTGACAAGTTTGTGGTTTCATGAATTGTTGTACAATCTACCTTGATTCTGCCCGGCAACCCAACAACTGTCTTCAGACTTGTTTGCTGTTTCCTATTTCTGTTAAATTCTGATTGGTATGTAGAAATATGTGGCATTACACTAACAAGAAGCACACAAAGAAAACAGGAAAACTTAAATATCACTTAATCTCACTTCTCACTAATCGCTTGTCAGGATGTTGATTCAGGCCAGTGACGCACTGTGGTGTTCTGATCTGATATTTCCTGTTTGCATAACTTTTGTAATTTACCTCTGAAAACGTGGTTTCACATTGCAAGTATTTCTTTATAACCTTTAATATTCATGACTAAGAAAGCATCAATAAGTTTGGAAAATTATGTCATGAAAATAAAGCTATATAGCCAATGATAGTTAATAACCATCAGTGGCACAGAAATAATAGTTGGAATTCATAATTTGTGTTCAATTGAGTTAAATAATTACATTACATTAGAAATATTACATACATATTACATCAGTTATTATCAAGTTTGTATCTCACAAAGCTGCTGATGTAAAATACAGTGTTAAAATTATAATCTTTTAAATTTTGATCATATCAATCATTGATCCTGCTTCAGCCATTTAACATATTTATACTCATTAGTTACATCTTTTCTGTAGCAGTTTGTACTGTCAGTTGTCTGTTGGGGAATCATTTTTAAAGATTAAAAATGATTTCATAAAAGAAGAATATGTCTTCAGCTGACAAACTCCACAGTTACACAGATGCTGTTTTGTTTGTTGGGTGATCAAAACATAGTGTTTCCAGTTTCATGAATGAATATTTAATTTATCATTTTTTACCAAGTGAACCTCTGTCTCAGTTTTTCCAGTCATGAGTTCAAAATTTTGCAGTTTGTCCTTTCATTGCGCTGATCAAACTGATCTCGTTTCATAATGTGTGTAACTGATATATAATTTCTTGGCTCTTTCTTAGAATCTCAAAGGAATTAGGAAGAACTTATTAATACTGTTGAGCTCTCATGGCTGATATGGATCTCCAGTATCATGTGGAGGTCAGGGCAGTGGCTGTGGACTGGCAGAGGAAGAAGAAGAAGAAGATAATGAGAAAAAGCAGGAAAACTAGGAAAGTCTTGCGGGCGACCCGAAAATCATTTGGTGAAGCAAAAACACTTTATGACTGCACAGCAAGTCATGTGGGCATCCGTGTTTCCTTGTCAATGATCAAGAGAATACTTCAGAACCACAATCTCAGAGGATTCACCACACAATACAGATCCCCTGGTGAGCCTGAAAATCTGAGAGGGCTGGTTGCCTGTTTGAACAAAAATCAACCTTCATTAAAACTGTATTACAGGAAAATGTGGAGAGAAAAAAAAAAGGAACAACTCATGACCCAAAGCCACCACCTCATCTGTCAAACATGGTGGTGGTTCTGTTGTGGCCCGCTGGAACTGACACATTGGCATTTATTGATGATTTCACTGCCGATGGAAGCAACAGGATGAAGGTCTACAGGAGCATTCAGTGAGCTCAGATTCATCCAAATGCATCAAAACACATTGGACATTTCATCATTCAGCTCAACAATGGTCAAAAATATATGGTCAATACCAAACACAGAAATGTGCCACCAGTACTTGCTTCCTAACTAACCAGTTGGGGTTAGCAATCTCAAACATTAGCAAATAAGACAAAATGATACTGACCTATTGGCAAAGCTAATCTTTCCCACTTATCAAGCAGAAACAGAGCAAACTCTGCATCCGTCTTCATGCCTTTCAACCTTTGGAGGTCTCTCCATCAAAGTTGGACTGACTATTGCAACTACGGGGACAAATCCCAGTAAGCCACTGTCGGTGTACCGTCAAAACATCCATAAAGTTTTTAAAGTTTTTTAATAGTCCTATCTGTCTCTGTCCCAGCCATCTCATTGTGCCTGTCATTTGGGGTGTGGGCCAGTGGCAGCGGACAAGTCCATGTTTGAATTTCTTTACTAGTATGACCATGCAGTCTCCAACTCTGGAAAGTCTTACAATCTGACCATAGCATCAATTTTTGTTCTTCTAACCTTCTCTGATCTGATCATCATTGGATTACTGTCTGCTGCCACTGTGCTTATGACAGTTTATGATGATTTACTGAAAGACTGTCAGTGAATGCATGATGATTCTATGTATAAAAACATGAGCAGAAATGTGTTCCTTAGTATTGCCTCATTTAATCATTCATGCATGCATGTTGTGATGTAATTTATTTCTGCAGACCCTTCACAGGTTGTGGTTATTACAATAAAATACCTATGCCAAATATTTCAAATTTAGTAATGTAATATAAAGACACAACAATAAAACTGAAACAAAAAATTTAGAGCTGGAATCTGTAATGTTGAAGTATCAAAAAAACACACACCTGGGCACACCTGTCGTGACTAGAAACGCTCTTGTGAAATTTTTTGGTAATCAGCTCATCAAGCTGCACTTGAATTTCATTGAAAACAAAGCCAAGATCAACATTTTGTGTTTTCATGTCCCCAATGTACCTGTGAAGCCCAGTATCATCCCAGCCCAGTATCACCATAGGCATGCCACAACAACTTGCTAAATACTAAGTAAAAGTTCGTGAGAATAGATAGATCACTCCTCTTTCCTGTAATCCCTGCACATTGGCATCAGTTCAGAGTTTTTTTTAGCCTGCATGCCCTATCTCTATTTACCCACAGTTCTACCTGTTGGTCTAGTTTACAATGCTGAAGGTATCAATGATGACAGGTTGTTTGGTGATTGCCATGCCTGTGTTGATTAACTTTTGAAAATCAATTTTAAAGTTTTTGTAAAGAGGCCCCGCCAGATAGCAAAATTATTTTGGTGAGTATACCTGGGCCATATACAGTACAGTTCTTCAGCTCAAGTGCGGCCGACATAAAACATGACCATCAGATGCAATTTTCACATCTGGACCAATCCCAGTGCACATATAGAAAATCTTGCTGGCTATCAGTCAACACTGGAGGATAAAAGCAAGAATAAGACCAGATGTGGAAATAGACTGGATTTGGTGCAAGGACCTGGGCATATGTTGGGCCATCAGTTTCATCTTGCTATCTGTGCCAGGAACACTTCATTAAGAAAGTATTGCACTGCGGACAGAACAAGCAAACAAACAATTTTGAGACGTTTGCTGCAGCTGTAGCTGCTTCTCTCTCCTGCCAGAATGTTGTGGAGAGGATGGTTGGTATTGGTCCAAGATGGCCTCCATCTTACATTGCATGCATCTCTCCACAAGAGTCCGGAGAGAGTCCAGACTCCTGCCAAGCACAGACCCAGCATTTTTGACCAGCTTGTCCTGTCTCCTTGTGTTTGTGTCAGAAATGCTGCCGCCCCCGCAGGCTGCAGGATAAACAAATACACTGGCCACCACTGACTGATAAAAACTTCTGCATCATTTCACTGCAGTTGTCAAAAGACCTGAGCCTAATATACGTTAATAAATATGGGTTAATGATTCAAACTCGATTTTTAACGTGAAATTGCTTTCGTCAGTGTTTTTTAACTGTTTTGATCATCTGGTCTTTTTGCTTTGGAGAGGATCAACCTCTGTGGATAATTCAGCTTTTGGTGAAAACCTCCTAAACAACTGACACTGAAGCAATCCTAACTGGAAGTAGCTGACTGCAATGATGGCAACAACTCACATGATCCTACAGTACTTCATGACATCACCAAACTCTGTCTTTTGTTATTGTTGATTGAGACCTCTAGTGGCAGAAAATTGTGTACTGTGTCTTTAATATATTAAAAAATACATAATGCAACTTTAAGGTAATAGAATTGTTATCATAGTAAGTACAGTGTTGTTAAGGTGTGGTTAAGTTCAGGAAACTAAAACACCTGGATAAAGTTAAGGAAAGATTAAGCATTTTGAGAAACAGCACTGTCTTGACATGTGAGATGTCGACCCTTGACCTCTCCCTCTTAACTGAGCTGTGAGAAAACTAGAGATCATACCAGCCCTGACCCATGAGTACTCAGTAGTCATTACTACATTAGTGGTCAGGACTCATGGGATGTAACACTATTGCGGTGACAAAATCTGTCCGCATCGAGACAGACATATAAACAGCTGCGGAAGTACTCAAAACTACCTCTGTGGTAGTTCCTGCTACAGTTGGAAAACATTTTACCATGATGGTACACAAAGTGATGACAATACCATCCGCGCTGTCATGGCTGATCAAACTGCGTTCCTGGACTGGAACAAAATGTTCGCCAGCGAATGCAATACGTAATAGAATAGTATTAAGTGTTTCAGCGCTGTCTTGAGATGTCGACCCTAACCTCTCCCTGAACTGAGCTTAAAGAAAACCACACCACTTTCCCACACAAGACCAGAAATGCTGCATGCCAACGTAATCCAAGCTATGTTCCATTTCCTACCCAAATATTTCATATGAATGTAATTTGTAGAAGTCAGGCTTGGCTACAGTGCTGTAAAATGATAAAATATTGGAAACCTTGGACATATAAGATATATGACTTACACACATTTCTGATTCCTCTTCACAATATGAATAATTTTATACAGTATATGAAAGTATAGTAAGTTGAAAATGTACATGCAATTTAAACACAACAGTGAGGATAGTCCTGATTTATTCAAAGCCCAATGAGGCACTGTCCATGGTGCTGCACTGATTGTCACAGTGTGTAGACAAAAGTACTTTAAATAAAACCTGGCATGTTTAAATCTGACACTGTATACTACTGACAAGAAAATAACATTGACAGTACATTTACTTTGGCTGGCGAGAAACCAACCAGCTCTAAATGTATTCCAGTGAATTAGTGGGGCAAAGTGAATGGGAGATATACGACAGTTAGCTCCAACACATTCCAGTGTAAATCAGGGAGTGAACATGTGTTTCGCAGAATTCCTTCAGAATTAAAAGTCTAAAGGTCTCCGTATGCTCAAAACAAACTGGTCTCATCCAACCACGTCTAAAGGCGCCTACAGCTGTTCCAAATGGGCCTAGACAAAAGGGCACTTTGGACATAAACACATGAAAATGAAAATCTCTCATGTGAAATAAGTTGTGCACCCGTTGCACATGTTAAGGAGCTGACTGAGGGATAGAGGGTGCTCTATGTTGGACAGATTGTAATGCCATCTGACACAGATTTGGGATTCCTGGATATATAGGTCAGGGAGGTCTGACTGCGTGGAAGGAGTTAACGTTAGATTTCACAGCTTCTCTGTGATCACAAGGTCTCAACATCTTTTGTTGTTGTTTGTTGTTCTTTTAGTTTAATTTCTTGTTCTGTTTCATTTTTTATGTCTTTATTCTCTAACTGACTGTATTTATGACTTGAAAAGTGGAACTGTCTACTTTTAATGCGCTCCAGCACTTGCTAAGTGTTATGTACTTCTACTGTATAAGCAAAATGGTTTTGTTATTCTAATGAAAACACATGTTACATCTGCCCGTGTGCAGCTTCTGTGCCTTCCAAACCCGATGCCATTCGCTGGCTGGCTCTCTCCCTCCCTCTCTCTCTCTCCTTGTGTGTGTGTGTGTGTGTGTGTGTGTGTGTGTGTGTGTGTGTGTGCGTGTGCGTGTGCATGCGTGTGCGTGTGTCTGTGATTGCCTGCAGGTGTGCTGGAGTCAGAGCAGAGCCACCGGCTGCATCTCATTACTGTAATCAAACCTCTTCAAATCAATGGTGTGAGGTGACTTTCACAGGTCGGCAAGCACAGCCGAAGGACCAACTATCTATTAACTCTTAGTACGAAAACACTTTTGAAGTAATTTTCTATTGGGAATGTACATTTTTCAAACACATCTGCACGTGTGTAGAATAACAAGAGGGTGGACTGTAAGTCGCTTTGCATAAAAGCGACTTGCAAATGAGAAAATTAGTAAATGGGGCTGACCGTAGCAAAGTGAGGCTCATGCAAAAAATTATGAATGATGTTTAGGTTCTTTTGACTGTCATTTACAAAGTGCCCACATGTGTAATCTGGGTAAAGAGCCAAGCTGTGACCACTGAAACAAAAACTAATCATATGCTTCAGCTTACATGGGTTGGCTTCGGCCTCTATCAGAATGCCCGTCACGTTCGGGCTATGCTCTGTTACTACTCCCTCAGACTCGGGTTGGGTTCAGACAGAAATATGTGGCCTTAGCTACACACTGATGATAATGAGTGCAATATCATAACTGATCTCAGAGAAGGGGAAGCTGAGTCAAGGGCAGCTTGAAAAGCACACTTGTCTATAGCTAGCTATAGTTTCCGTCAAAGATCTCAGGATTATCCACAATGCCACAAATGTCAAATGTCCAAAAAATGCTGTTTGACAATCCCCAGCCTTTTGTCAATGGGACTCAGCCACACCCATGAAAGTGACAGAAATGGTCGATGCAACAGCTGGTAGTCAAGCTAGCCTCCAGAGACAATAGCCTACTGTGGCCACAAGAGGGCAGTAAATTACAAGATGAATGCAAACAGGTAGTATCAGATCCTTTATCGGACCGTATGCTGTTCTGAGATGTAAGGAGAGATATCGCTTCCTCTTTGGTATCGTTCTAATTGATGTCGATTTTCAAATATTAAGCTTTGCCATTTTCTGCCAGATTGTAGACTTACCAGTCAGTGTTTGCTACTTTTCAAGCCTTTATTTACCAGTTCTTCTCTATTTCTGCATCTAGTTCTTGTTGTTTGCTCTCTAAGACTCATCCTGTTCTCCATTCCCCTCCCAGTCCTGCCTGCACGGACTCCAGCCCGCGTCTCCCCCATCTCGTCTGGTCAAGCCTGCTGTTCTGCCTCCGCCCGGCTGCTCCACTCTGGATCCCTGCTTGACTCAGGTCTCTTGGATCTCACTCTCACTGGTCCTTCTGCCTCGGCTCTTAACTTCCCCCTGCCCCAGCCTCAGACCCCGGCTCACAGCTACCAGCTCAGGCTACCCCCTAAACCCTTTAACTCATCTGTCCCCTGCAATTTGCAATAAATATTATTAACTTCATTCCTGTACTTCTGCTGCCCCGGTAACCACACATTCACAGAAGAAAACTTCACCATCCATCCACCTGCTGCTGAGAGAGATGCAGAAACTTCCTGCTAAAGATTTGGCCTTTCATATGTGATTTGTCTTTCCCTTTTATATACAAACAAGCTATGGAGCTAATAAACAAACCCAGACGTCTTTAGGCAGAACCACGATATTTGATTCCTCATGTCGGCGCTCACTGCTGTAATTGATCTGATGTTCATGTCAGTTGAGAAATCATGAAGCAAACAGTTGAATCTGGGCAACGGTCCAAACATCAGTTTCAGGTTCATGTTTGGATTTCTATGTATAAGGAACATCTGGATATCAGATGTCATTATCCACCCCATAAAAAACCCCAAATGATTAAATCAACATACCACATGTGTCTTCCTTCAACAGGGCCATTGTCTGTCTCTATTTAACGCTTCCTCTTTGGGAAAGCTTTGCAGCATGCAAAGCTGATACTATACATGAATTACTTCCAAGTCATATCTTCTTACAAAATACACAAAATAAAACAAGGCCACTGAGTCGAAAGTGTGACCACACACAATGTTCTTTTATTCACACCAAATTGTTGTTTGTATTTTCGACATTTCATTTTCCAGTTTACTTGTTGCCATTCCACAGATGTGTACCACAATCGCGCTGTTGACCTGAGCCTGAAGAGTTTCACACAGTGGTACAGGAGAAATGGTTATAATGCGGTTAATACATCGCTCCTATATATACAGTATATATACAGCATATCTCTATCACACACTCATACACTGACGGTACACAGAGAACAATTTGGGGTTTGGCATCTTGCCCAAGAAGGCGTCAACATGCAGGCTGCATCGAACCCCCGACCCTCCGATTCCGTTTTACTTGCTGAACCACTGCCGCCCTGCGGTTCATGCGATGTTCTCAAGGCCCAAATGCAACATTTTTTTAATTTAAAGCAAGTTGCAACACACATTGTTTAAAACCACAGTGGAATAAATCATATATTTTCCTGGTTCCTGAGGCACAGAAGAAATGTTATGATGTTCATCTTTCACTGTTTGGATATAAAATGTCATCACTTCATCATTTTATCCTAGCCCATTGGATTTGTATTAAATTGCATAGCATATGTATTCTTGAGTTTACATGAACTTTCATGTCACATGAACTTTCACCTTTGACGATCAAATCCTAACCAGTTCATCTTAGAGTTCAAGTGAATGTTGAATCTGAAGACATTTGCCTCAGAGCGTTCCCGAGATATCACGTTCACGTTGATAATATCAATCACCTGTTGCCTCGCCATCTGTAATTTCAGCGCTTTCCGTGTTCCTCTGTGACCCTGCTGAACTCACAGCACTACCTGCTGATGTGTACTTGACATATGGAATACTGACGCTAATGTTAGCTAGACCCACATCTCTGTGAGCAGAAGCTGCCAATGACTCAGCAGGAGTTGAAATAACATGAATGAATAGTAACGTCTAGTGGGAATCAGTGCTACTGTCAGGAAGCTAAGCTTACTAGCTTCAACTGTCTGAGTGGAGTACACATTCGGCAGCTTAAGTGGCTAATGGTTCACAGCTTGATAAACAGCTCCAGTCATTAGCACATAGTGGAAGTTGACAATATGTCTCCCAGCAACGCTGACTCTCAGATATCAGTCTGTGTCATAGCAGGAATCACCCATTCAGACGCTTTGAAGGCTTTGATGCTGTTTCCACAAAAATGTCCCAAAATGGGTTTGTCCTCATACAGTTATCCAGTCACATCTGATGTGAGAAAAGGAACACACTTGACATTGTTAGCTTGCAGGTTGCAGTTGCTAACAGTTGTGTTTGGGTTGTAGAAACCAGAAGTCCAGGACTGTCCTGGCTTTAAACTGAGTGTCCCAAGTCCTGACAGGACAGTAAAACGTCCTCGTTTCAACAGCGACCACCAAATTGTCCCTGTTTTCAGGGCTTAGGCTACAATACTACAAGGTGCAGTCACTTGGTGTAAGCGCTAAAGTAACTGTCCCTCGTCCTTTTAAGTAGATGTGGGTAGGGGCGCACAGTTCTCTACAGCTGTATAATGAGCTCCAAATAGAAATCCAAAATTCAAATAGAGATTCGTGCCCAAATCAAACCTGCTTCTAGGCGCTCAAATCAAATTGTCATTTGAAATGACACCCCACTCGCAGATGGTTTCCCATTGAAATATGCCACATTACAAAATCTATAGATGCTCTAACTTTAATTTTACTGGGACTTTAAACCTTTGGCACCAGTTCAACCAAGCCAGTTTTATTTATATTGCACCAAATCATAACAGAGGTTATTTCAGGGCACTTATCAGTCGAGCAGTAGGATATAACTTAGCTGACACTGATTAACATTAAAGCTACTGTGGGCTTTGTTGTTGCGGAGGTGGAGTGGAGCAGGCTGCGTGTCGACTGCTGGGTCTAACTTCTTTAGGTCATGAACCTTTCAATGCAGATCTTTTTAAATGCAGAGGCCATGTGGGTTAACTTCAACCCCTTCTTATAGGTTTTAGGTATTTGCTGTTAGCGGCTGAGCTGGGATTGCATACAGACAGTTGTGTTTGGTCCAGCGTGTATTACAACTTCACAATAACATTTGGCTTTGATTTTAAAGTTTAATTCTCATGGGTGGATCTTAATAAGTTTGAGTGTTTTCCCACAAAATCCAGAGTTGAGTATCTGCTTATATTTTAAAGAAATAATGGTTTTATTGACTTGTTTTGTCTATACAGTCATTCACTGTAGTAATAAAAGTATAGCACATTTGTTTTACAGCTGTCTGCATCAATTCTTTTGTTTTTTTCCCCATGAACTCCCTTGATGGTCATTCTGCTCATGCTGTGCTGGAAAAGCTCAACTTAACCACTATAGCTTTTGCATGAAGAAATTCTGGTGCTGTCAGGCAGTGCTGCCAATTCTGTACTATAGAAAGCAGCTAAAACCTGCCCTGAAATCCCCAGGAAGTTTCAGAGGTCTGAGACCACTTTCCCATTGGGAAAGTGTTTATGAAATTAATAAAAACTCCAAAATGTGTGTGGGAGGAACACTTACTGAAAGGTTGTATATGAAACCAATACTAACTATAGAAATTAAAACAAGTGAAACCGTTTGAATAGGTTAAACACTTATGTTTTGTAATGGTTTGCATTACATTAATCAGATTAGCTGCATGTAATCTAAAAAGGGACTGACCGTAGTGCTGAACCTGCAGAGAATTATTACCAGCTTTGGCATTTTTAAGCATCTTTTCACTTATTGCTTTGGTTTTATGGCACATTCACTGATGTTATTAACTTATACAGTGATAATATTTTAAGGCTGTATATCTGTCAGCCCCCTGTGATCAAAAACTGATGAATACATCTTAAACTGTCATGGACTGCTGATGAGTTATTAGCAGTCTTTTAAACTTATTACTTGTGTGTTGCACCTTAGCATGAGTTAAAAGCATTTAAAGAGCCTTTTCAGTATTTGATAAAATCAAAAACATAGTAATGGGAGAAAATTATTATCCTTTTTTTTTAAACTCAACATACTTTGATATCAATTCTTAAGTGCTAAAAAAAAAGTATATAAATAAGAGGCAATGATTTGACTTTAACACTCAGTGGATTTTACAGTTGCAATTTTCTGTCTTCTTGTCTGTCATTGAAAACAATACTGCTGTAGGCTATGTGAGTAATCTTGTTAGGTGTGTGTGTAGATACTGAAGTAGCTGCAGAATGTGTGTGTTTCGATTGATGTGCACACGTCAATAATCAGGGCCTCACCCATAATATAATATCTGTAGACATCATGCAATGGTTCAGCGGTTAATGATTATATGTCTGATTATATAGCAAGCCAAATGTTTTTTGTTCATGTTGCAAGGGTAACAGAGAGCAAGTAAACCTCAGATATATGGACTTAATCAAAGACTGTTTTATGGTCACAGTTTTTTCTAAGATAAAATCTGGCTGCACAGGTGCTAACACAAATGACGTCTTTGGGTGTGAGTCAAATTATGTTTTTCTGCAAAGAAAAAGGGGAGAATGTGACACTAAAATGATGAAAAGGGAGAAATAACTGCCGACTGTTTTATTTACAGTAGAGTGGCTAAATATGTAAAGCAGACTCTCTCTCTAACCTCCGAAGCGAGACTGTTTCTTTTCTTACTCTCCTACTCACACTGCTTTTGACACAGTTCAGGGTCGGCGTTGGTCTGGAATAACAGATCAGGCTGATTTTAATTCCAACCGAGGCACAATCAGACCAGAGCACTTCATGTACACGTAACTGCAGTATAGTTTTCTTTAACGTTTCTTTAATCCAAGGGAAAAAGTGATGCAAGATTTTCTATTTTCATGCATACCAAAAGTATAATAGTACACAGATGTTTTCTTATACCCGTCACACAGGCACACATGCATACATGCATGCTTAAATAGAACACAGTGAAAAGCAAAGCTAAAGTGACCTCCCATATCCGACACTGTTCAATGGCACATAAACTGAGGACTCTGATTTGAAGATAAATTGTGTTAACTTTACTTATAATAGGCTTGTTACACATTACAGGTGACAAGAATGTTTTCTTTACTTTCTCACCGGCCATGTCCCCCGTGAACATTACTTCATCTGAACCTCGGATACGCTTCTTTCTTTGTCGTTTACCACTGTCAATCCTTTGATCCAAGTTCTTGGCAGCAAAAAAAGAAAAAAAGAAAGAAAAAAAAAACACGCACTGATGACTAGCTGAAGAAATAGAAAGGCTTGTTGTTGACAGTGTGTGTGCGTGAGTCCAATAGAGTCTCTATTAGACTTGCAGAGATAACACCCTTAGGTACAAACAAATATTGTAATCAAATTGAATGCACATGGTTTTACATGGCTCATAATTAATTCATTCATTCGGTTTTAGACCCGTGGGATTAAAATATTAAGGAAAGATACACAGTAGCGGCTCATATTGTAGTGTTCATTGTTGTACGTGCTTGTTTTCATTGATGTTTGCGTGTTCCTTTGTTTTGAACAGGGTAGTTTGCGTTGAGGACAAAGGCTTCAGAAGCACTTGACTCATTTACAGGGACAGTAACAGGAAGCAGTGCAAATTCCACAAGGCTGTTATATCCCCTCATTCACCAGTCATTGCTGTTATTGCTCATACAGCAGCTGAAGAGGGAGGCCTTCTAGCAATTTTTCTTTTTTACACAACTGAACCAGATGTAGTCATTTATTTAGGTAAGACTGACAGGCACACTGGTGATCCTAGAGTCTGGAGGGGAGCCCCACCACCGACTCCACCCCCAAGGTAGACTATTGGCAGACACTACAATTTACAGATGTTCCCTGAATGCAGGCAATGGGTAGACTTGCTATCAGGGGCCCCACTTAGGGGGTGGGGCTTGGTGCACTGTATAATGTCTTTTTGGGAGGTTTAAGGAGGTTCGTAGTTGTCATTGCAAAATGTGCTAATATGAGGGGTCATCGGGGGCTCCTTTTCCCCTTGGGGCTTCCAAGCATTTTCCTGTTTTGCATCTTCTGATGGTGTACCTCTGGACAGACACTGCATGCACTTTAAATAAACACCAGTTAAGAAAAACACAAGGAGGATTTCAGCAAGACATGGTTCTGTTGAACAATATAATTTTCCTAGTTTTACTTTCAACAAGAGCAAAGATGGAGCAATAATTTAGTGAAATCTATTCAAAAGGTTCGCTGGTTAAGTCTAATGTGTGTCTTAGTTATGCTGTGTTTGATTGACAGGTGATTGTTTCCTGTTTTTTGTCTGTTTGTTTGTTTGTTTGTTTGTTTTGTTTCTTTCAGTTGATCCAAACTGGGATTTTCTTCTGCACCTAATTACAAATAACCCACCATCCAACCATGCAGGATTTGGTTTCTCTGAGTGTTTACCTGAAATCTGCTATTTTATTTGATCACAGCCAATCCCTCAAGTTAAAGTAATGCTAAGCACAAATATGAGGAAAAACAGAACAGTGGGAGGACTTTTAATTTTGTGTTGAACACAGTGGAAAACCTCCCTGCCTCACATGCCAGACTTCATTGTCACATTTAAGATATCTAATCACCATTTCACTTCACTTCACTTCCTGACCTGGTACACAAAGACAATTCACAATTGTCAAGATGGAAACAAACACACCGTCAGGTTGGTGATCTGATGCAATTTGTGCACTTGTTTGTCACATTCAAGTGAACAAGGGGCTCTAAGTTTCGCAAAAAAAAAAAAAAAAAAAACACTGTTTAAAGAACCAAATACCAAAGTAAATGTTTGTAGTGGTAATGTACATGTTTCTTTGTCTGACAGTATGTGGCTGCTTGGCCACCAAATGCTGTAGAAGACTGATACTTTGAGTCTGGAACTGTATGAGTGGCAAGGTGCATGTTAGGATTAGATCACTTTCTATTTTCTACAAGTAGTGAACTCATTGCCCCAGAGTTGGATAGTTTCCAACAAGGGATCATCTGTTCCTAGCTGCCTGTCCCAGGGCTTGATCCCTGACCGGTTGGTGATCAGACGGATCATAAAGTAGCAGAGCGATACTTCAGCGGGTATAGTTCTCATGTCCGGGTGGCACTTGGAAAGAATTACAAATTATCAAACTATTTGTCAAATATTCGATCTAAGATTTAAATGTGTCTCACAGCGTCACTGTGTTTAATCAGACCTGCCTACTAACGCTGTCAGTCAGGGCGTTTGTGACTTCGGAGCCACAGCTCACCCTCCGCTTTGGACTCGCCCACTGCTCCTCGTCTCTCAACCCCGGTTCTCCTCCGGCCATCCAGTCTGCTCAGATCAGTCTCTGTCTTGACCTTACTCTGTGAAGTCAGATAATGTATGTTATGATTTGGTGCTATATGAATAAAATATAATTGAAATTGAACTAAATATTCGATTTGCATTGTAGAAAGATCACAAGTGTATTCAGCTGCTGAATTAGTTAAATATTTAGATTAAATTCAGTTCAACAAAAGATTTAATGATTCATTTTTTTTCCCTTTTTAAAATGTATTTATTTATTTGTACTTATTTGTGTAATCCCAGAAACAGAGACATTAAATCATGTAAGTTTAAATAACAGCTGTAAAAATGGAGGTGTTTCAGAATCTTTGACCAGTAGTGAACCTGTTATGATGTGCATTGCGAGGACGCTTTTGAGGTTATCCTTGTGTATTTAAGAAGGTGTAATAATTCCAAAGCAAGGGTCAGTCTCATATCTGTTCAGGATAAGCTGACAAGATCAAGCCAAGTGAGTAAAATGACTCAGAATGTCTGAGATAGAGTCTAGACTTTATTTTACATAAAACATGTAATATGTGATCATGGGCTTGAGTTCATGTCTAATTCTGAATGGCCACACACTGTATTGCCGTCTGTCCTCATTATAAAACATGGAATAAGGTTTTAACTCTTAATATCTGACGATTTGTTGATCCACAACCGTCAGATAAAGACCAGTCTCATCATTATAATTATTGGGGAATGATGGAAATGATCTTTGCATTATAGCTCCAATAAAGTGTTCATCTACTAGCCACTTTATCTAATCACTCCTGGCTCCAACTGCAATGCCTATAATACCATCTTTAATTGTTTAATTTTTTACCTGCCAGTTTCCTCTTATTCACATGCTGGTGTATCTGGGAGCCACCAGCCACAATGATACTGCCAGAAGTAGGTAGAAATTAGTTGGAATTAGTGTGTCTTTCAGTGAATTAAATAATTAATTCTACATTAGTTTATTTATCAACCTTGTATGTCACAAAGCTGCTGATGTAAAGTGCAGCATTAAAGTTATAATCTTTAGAATACAGTAGCATAAAATAGAAATATTCAAGTATATATTCAAGAGTACAGTAGTTAGAGTAAATGTATTTAATTACTTTCCAACACTACTATAATGCAGCTACTTAGCCTTCAGCACACATGTATCAATATTGTTCAGTTACCCAACCAGGTAAAACTCCCGAATTCCTGAGTGAAAACAAAGGGAGTGTCCATCATAAAAGCTATTATCAAAAAGGCAAAAGGCTAACTAAACCATAACAGCCACACAAAAGACTATTAAAATGAATAATAAACCCTGTATTGATGTCTAAACGTATCTCTACCACAAATAATCCTCCACTGTCTGACTGTTCATGACTGAGCACCAGTGTTTGCTAAAATTAGATAATAACATTTTATATTGGTAATGAAACGCCAAGCCAACACTGAAAATGAGAGGGTGTGCTATCAGCTAGCTAACATTAGCTTGCTAAACTGTAGGCCTGACTTAAGGCACAAATAAATACTAGCTAACATTAGTTA
This sequence comes from Seriola dumerili, assembly GCF_002260705.1. Lineage (NCBI taxonomy): Eukaryota > Metazoa > Chordata > Actinopteri > Carangiformes > Carangidae > Seriola > Seriola dumerili. The sequence continues at coordinate 2,252,440 of NW_019174352.1, forward strand.
GCTAAATTGTAGGTCTAAGTTAAGGCACAAATAAATACTAGCTAACATTAGCTTGCTAAACTGTAGGCTTGCTAAACTGTAGGCCTGACTTAAGGCACAAATAAAAACTAGCTAACATTAGTGTACATCTGTTAATTCTTGGCAGAATGTAATTCAGAGACTGAGAAGGTAAGAAAATAAAGTGTAATAAACAAGCTAGATAGTTAGCTACTGCTACTTCATTTACCTGAGGTGTCTGCCTGACACACCAGAGCAGAGACTTCGAGATGTGAGCCACTGATGGGAGTGAGGCATGTAGATGAGATGTTCATCTAACATGATGGTTGAGAAATGGTATGGTTCACTTAAAGGGTGTTTTTTCATAATACCAGATTCCTCCAGGCATGAAACATGGAATTAATGTTGTTTTTACCTGTTTTGAGGGGGATCACGTTCCTCATAATTCGAAACCTGGCTATAAACATTAAATATATTTACACTGATTAGTTATCTCTTTCTGTAGTAGTTTGCAATGTCATTGTTCTGCCATTTCTCTCTAAATTTAAATTTACACTGGTGACTTCATGGAACAGTTTCACAGCATTCCAAAAGATTTCTTCTTGTTTTTAAGATCACAATAAAGATTAAAAATGAATCCATGAAAGAGGTATTCAGCTGATGTACCTGCAGATGAGTCTGATAGACTCCACGGTTACACAGATGCTGTTTTGTTTGTTACATGATCAAAACATAGTGTTTCCAGTTTCATGAATGAATATTTAATTTATCATTTTTTACCAAGTGAACCTCTGTCTCAGTTTTTCCAGTCATGAGTTCAAAATTTTGCAGTTTGTCCTTTCATTGCGCTGATCAAACTGATCTCGTTTCATAATGTGTGTAACTGATATATAATTTCTTGGCTCTTTCTTAGAATCTCAAAGGAATTAGGAAGAACTTATTAATACTGTTGAGCTCTCATGGCTGATATGGATCTCCAGTATCATGTGGAGGTCAGGGCAGTGGCTGTGGACTGGCAGAGGAAGAAGAAGAAGATAATGAGGCTAAGAGAAAAGCAAAACTATCAGCGATATCATAGGTAGGTGATTTGCCAAAAATAAACTGTTGGGTAAATTCTAAAGAAAAAAAAAAGCAGGTTTGCACAGGAAAACTAGAAAATGACCCGGTAGATCAAAACGCTCAAGTCTTGCAGGCGACCCGAAAATCATCTGCCGAAGAAAAACCTCTTTATGACTGCACAGCAAATCGTGTGGGCGTATGTGTTTCCTTGTCAATGATCAAGAGAAGACTTCAGAACCACGACCTCAGAGGATTCACCACACAATGCAGATCCCCTGGTGAGCCTGAAAAAAACACAGGCCAGGGCGCATCAAGACAAACAAGAAGAAAGACGGGAGCAAAGTTCTATGGAATGATAGAGTGTGGAGGAACAAAAAGGAACAACTCCTGACCCAAAGCCACCACTCCATCTGTCAAACATGGTGGTGGTTCTGTTGTGGTCCAGTGGAACTGGCACACATTTATTGATGGTTTCGCTGCTAATGGAAGCAACAGGATGAACTCAGAGGCACACAGTGTACCAACTATGGAAAACAAGGTTATGTATCCTTCTAATCAACAGAAAATGTTAGATGGCATTTACATTATCTGCTGCTCATTTCATAGTGTTACTTTAAAATTAAAAATTAGCCCAGCGGAAAAAGAATCAAGGAGAACTGTGGCTGTATCCCTCCGCCAACCAGCCCAGGACCAGGAAATTTGTTCACAATCTCCCCTTCCTGAGTTACAGCATTGAATAATGTGCCAGAGGTGTTTTTGCAGAACATTGTGATGTCACAGTGAAGTTGACCTTTGACCTTTTGGATATAAAATATCGTCACTTCATTTTAGCCTCATAGACATTTGAGTTAAATTGTGTCATAATTAGTGTATGAATTCATGAGTTATGGCCGAAAAATGCATTTTGTGAGGTCACAGTGACCTTGACCTTTGACCTTTGACCACGAAATCCTAATCAGTTCATCTTTGAGTCCAAGTGAATGTTTGTGCCAAATTGGAAAAAAATCCCTCAAGGCGTTACTGAGATATCGCATCCACGAGAATACATATGCAAACAACAAAATCTACAACAACAACAAATCTGTCTCCCTGTAAACAGAAGGAAAGGCAGATAACAACCAGAGCTATAGTAACATATAAATCAGTAAACAAACACTATAAACACTCTCACTCCAAAGAGGGAGTGAGATGACTGATCTGTGACTTGCGATGATAACTCACAAAAAGGTGGAAAGCTGCCGAAAGGCCCACATGGACTGAGCACATCTCCTCTCTCCTGGCCCTGACGAGCAAGTGGAAACAGCTGTGCTCACCCACCCGCTGCAGGAGGGGCGGGGGTGGTACCTGAGGAGTGCAGGAGACGACAGAGCAAAATACAAAAGTTCGGCTAACACAATGTGTTTTTGTCAAAGTGTAACGACGACAATTGTTCAAATTGTTTGTAAGTCACGTGGGCTTCCCATCATTTGATTAGTGTTTGCTGCTACTGTGCTTGTGATGGTTAACCTGAACCTGTTGTGAAATATCAAAAGATCCTGACACACCTGTCATGCCTGGAAATGCTATTGTGAAATTTTTATTTTTTTTGATAATCAACTTGTCAGTCTGGACTTGATTTTCATTCAAAACAGAGCCAAGAACAGAGGCATATTTATGGTTTTTTTTTTGTACACCCAAAGGTGCTGTTAAGCCCAGTATCACCCATAGCAAATTAGACATGCAACAAGAACTTGCAAAATATTGAAAGACTGATCTTGAGAATACATAGGTCACTCCCCTTTCCAGCAACCCCTACACATTGGCATCAGTTCAAAAAAGTGTTTGATCCCACATGGCTTATCTCAGTTTGACGACACTGTAACCTGTTATTTTGTAATGCCATTCCTACAGTGTTGACAGTGTTTTTTTTCAGTAACACTCTGCAGAACACTGTTTTTCTGCAGGGTATTGGCGTGTTTCTGATTGTTAACACTCTGTTTTCTTAAAAGCAGAATTAATTAAAGCGGCATTGGGACAGGATTCATGTTACAGGCAGGAGGCGGAGAATAAAATATTCACTCTACTTCTTTGCGATTTGTCTCATAATTCCATACCACGTGTTAACCACCGTGAAAGTACAGGATGTGGTCGTAATAGACATGGACAAGGATGATGCCAATAGGGGGAGACTGGGGACGGTTGCAGCACTTTTTGCATTTTTCTCAGTCACTCAGAGACTATTTGAACTAGACCAACCACACAGATACATGTTGAGATACTCCTGAAATATTACTCCAATACAAGTGAAAGTTGTTCAGTCCAATTTTTACTTGAGTTCAAGTACTGGAGGTACGATGCCTATTGTCGTTTCTTTTTTTTTTGTTGAGGCAGTGATGAAGTTTGGTCGTGGTAAACACAGCAAACATTGACAATGAAAGGAATCTTTCTTCAATTCTAAAACTTCAATCATGGACTTAAGATAAGACCATGGTGCTCTGGTGAAGAATGTTCTACGTCTTTATCTATTGTCCCCATCGTTAGGACAGTGCCAAGTTCAAACTGAGCTGTTCCAACATGCAGGAAGCACAACACGACTGACCGCGAAGGGGTTGACTGTGATTGGATTTTTCTCCTGTGAGGAACACAGTGTGTTTTCAAAATAAAAGGAAATTGATTTTGCTGACTAAAAGCTCTGCTTCACAGTAACGAGCACTTGATAGAAATCTAGTGGATTCAAATGGGGCTTCAGTCAGATTTCCAGCAAAGTTAAACATCTATAATTTACGTTCATACAGCTAAATAGCATCAGCTACTACATTTTACTAATTGTTTGTTGTTGTTGTTGTTAGGTTGTTTTATGTATTGTTATATTTCAAACTGTTTTAACATTCTGCAAAAGATTCATATATTAAACATCTACTCTAATTATTTTTAATCTGTTTTCCTTAAATTATCCACTCCCAGCAACTAAAGAATGATTGAGGTGTTTATGGTTATATTAAGGTCAGACAATGGATTTTTCAACATTGCATTATCTATTTATTTATTGTATTTTTAAGAGGCAAAATAACTCAAAATGGCAGCTACTAGATATCGCTTCATAATATTTATTTTTGACGTGTCAGCCAACAGCTGCCAGTTTACATATCCAGCAGATGCAGAACAACATTAGCTTTTATTTGGGCTGATGTTTCTGTCCATTTGGAGTCATTCTCCTTTAAACTCTGGTTTGGTCTCCACCAACTCCTGAGAAAAATACCCAGCTCTTTAGTTTCCAGCTTGTCCACTTTCTGCAGCAACCAGCCCTGAACTTTAAGTTCATCATTTGGTTCTGAGCAGATAGTGTAAAATGGTTATATCAGAGCTTGTATACTTAAAAGAACTGTCTTTTGGTTTCAGGCTTAATGAAAGTGGACAGAATGAAGCATGCAGTTAATATGTGTGGGGGAAAAAAAGGGCTGAAAACGGGTTAAAAATTTCTGTGGAATTTCAGAGATGGCAGATAAGCTCCCATAAATTAGATAGTATTCTCATATAACACACAGTCATTTGTTTTAATGTTGATATTTAAAAAAAAAACACACACACATAGTGAAGCTTTAAGGTAATAGAAACAGTGTCATGGTAAGTACAGTGTTAAGGTCAGAAAACCAAAACACCTGGATAAAGTTAGGGAAAGGTTGTTGAGTATTTTGAAAATCAGCAGTGTCTTAAAGTAGGATATGTCGACCCTGACCTCTCCCTATGAACTGAGCTTTAAGTAAATCACACTACTTTGCTGCACTGGAACCAAAAATGCAGCCAGCGAATGTAATCTGAGCTGTATCTCTAAATATTTCATATGAATGTAATTTGTATGTCCATAGTGGGCTTTAACAGCAGGATGAATCCAACAATGGACATATCATACAGATACGTGACTTACACACATTTCTGATTCCTATTCGTAATATAAATAATTATCTACAGTATATGAAATTATAATTGAAAATGTAAATGCAAATTGAGAATACTCCTGATTTATTCAAAGCCCAACGATGCCCTGTCCATGGTGCTGCACTGATGGTGTCAGTGTGTAGACAAAAGTACTTTAAATACAATTTAGTAGGTTCAAATCTAACACAAATGTAGAACAATACTTTATATACTACTAACAACAAAAATAACCTTCACTGCACTTTTACTTTGGTGGGAGAGAAACCAGCCAGCTCTAAATGTATTCCAGTGAATTAGTGGAGCAAAGTGCATGGGAGATGTAAGACAGTGAGCTCCAATACATTTCCAGTGTAAATCAGGGGGAGTGAATTTCCATAACCTTTTTTTGATTCTGACCAAGTTGGAGACTTTCCAGAATCATCATGATCCAATTAAGACCGATAAATAACAGCTCTCGGCCTTCTGGGCCCCGTGGACTAATTCAATATGGTGTACCTTAGAGTAAAGCTGCATAAAGTAGCTTAAGCAAGAGGAAACAAATCTGCACCATCTTTTGCTCTAATCCCTGATCTGTTGGTCTCGGTTGAATTTGGTGATGAATTTCTTTTACTCTCTCTGATTTTTTTTAATTTTTTTTAACAACTTTGGATAATGCACCCAAATCCTAAAGTTTCCCCCCGGTTCACTGTATCTGTTTTAAAAGTCAACTATGAACCTTGTTACGTTTCCAACCACTTACAAGCAGAGAGATTTTGATTTTGCGGGTCAATAAAAAAAAAAAGCTGTCTGTGTTTAGGTTAAAATTAGTTTTTCCCATGGTTAGTACTAATAACACTCCTAAAGGAGTTTAAATCGAAAAAACAACTGGACTTGATTATTTGTCTGGGAAGACGTTTCACCTCTCATCCAAGAGGCTTCATCAGTTCATGTACGCATCTGCCAGTCCCAGCCTGGAACATGAACTGATGAAGCCTCTTGGATGAGAGGTGAAACGTCTTCCCAGACAAATAATCAAGTCCAGTTGTTTTTTCGATTTAAACTCCTTTAGGAGACTATGACCTGGACAAATGAGAATATGCACAGGCCTACTAATAACACTGAATGAAAGCTGAAGCTGATTTTCTCATTCAGAGTTGATTAGATTCTCTGCATGGAGTTGACAGGCTTAGTTTAGTGTCTGCCACCTTCACCATCCAGAAATACAAAACCTTCATCTTCAGCGGTGGCACAAATCCAAGATGAGTCACGTTTCCGGCAGATGATAAAAACCCCACAGCAGGTAATGCCCCGACAGACTTTCTCAAAGACCTCGCGCTCGGAACATTATGGTCGAAGGTGCCTCTTCACTTAATTAACACTCGCATCTGTCGATAAAAGTCAATCCTGATTAGGATTTTGTAATCCAGTTAGATTTGTGCCAACCGAGTGCGAGGCTAGACCACCGTCTTCAATATATGTCTGTGCAACTGGCCTGTTTCTTGACCGGGTGACGGTCTTGGTGTCGTACTTGGCACTTCTCCCAGCCACATGGCTCTCCCATATGGTACTCACTGTCTGTGTGTGTGTGTGTGTGTGTGTGTGTGTGTGTGTGTGTGTGGCTGCATTTTCACCTTCTATGTCATTATATCTTATGGTAGCTTATCCTACACTAAATGCTTCAATGTATACAAGCGGATATGAGCAGCTGGTGTGCAGGGTCAGTAGCAAACTCAATTATATGTAATCTATAATAGAATAAAGACACACTAACATAAGGCCTTTTTATTTGTAGCCACTCTGGTAAGTTGTTACCATTGTGGTGCTTGGTGTTGGTTGTCTGATAAGATACCGGCAATATGAAAACATCATAAACTTAATTTTCAAACCTGATATTTGACCTGACCTCAAGTCTCCTACAGGATTTTATGCAATTTTGATATGTCTTATTCTAATATTTTTATTTGTTCAAGTTTGTTTTTATTGTTTTTAAATGTTATTTTAATCTCATTTTAATGTTGTATTTTTAATGTATTTCTATGCCTCTGTAAAGCACGTTGAATGGCCTTGTGTCTGAATGGTGCTCTATAAATAACAGATAAGATGCTGGTTCTGAGAAATAAAGAAGCAAATCGACCATGTTTAGTGGAGGCATATGCTTTGTACCACCTTCCATTATTCTCTTTATATACAGATCACTATGAATTGCTATGGCTGTCTGAATTGCAATTGAAAATAATTACAGTGAGAGAGGGCAGCCTTGGCCAGTTCTAAGCTGCAACTGAAATCATTTACAATTACTATTATCTATGCCAGTGGTTCTCAAAGTGGGGTCTGGTTACCCCTAGGGGTCCTTGAGGGGGATCCAGGGGGTCCCCAGAAAAAAGGGGAATAATTTATTTTCACGTAAAAAAAAAAATCTAAAAGCAATGGGGGTCTGTGGTCTAATGTGTGTCAGTTTAGGGGTCCTTGATGTGAGAAAGTTTGAGATTTGGGTGGAATATCAATTTACACTCACAAAATCAAAGGTTAGAATAATATGTTAAATTTTGTGATAAACTATTTCCTCTTAATTCATGGGAACACCATCATAACCTCAATATCTACATTATTTTGAAGGCGCTATGGGCGTCTCGGTCTGGTGATATCCGTGTTTTGCATAGTTGTTCCTTCCAAAGTTTGCCTTCATACGACAAAGGGTACATGCATGGTGCTGGTAGATAGACAGTAAATACCACAGGGGATTAAACCTCTGACCTTTGTTGCAAAATGCCATGCCTGGAGATCAGGAGATCAGCAGAGACCTTTTGATCACCTAAAATTTCTCGTTTGAGGCTGAGAGGCTAATCTTTACTGTTAGATATGCTTCAGGCCCTAAATACAAGAAAGGAAGAGATTTTCAAGATTTTCAATATCAGCAAGAAGAAGAAGAAGAGCAAGACAAAACATCAAGAAAACCTAAACTTCAAAGCTTGGTTTTTAAAAAGAGGAATTTGGAGGTTCCAAAAACATGCAGACACACAACTGCTCATGTATCCACATGTGAACCTACACTCGTTTACACACCTGTTTATTGCTACACTTGGGTGTCGGAGTGTTTTAGCTGCATTGCCTAAACCTTACTTTAACCCTTCCCACTAGAAGCCTAATCTTAGCATTTACATTAACCCAATTAACCTCTTCAGCCATTATCTGAACAGTAAAACAGGATAAGATACTGTGCGGCAACAAGAAGCGGCTCATAATCTAATTTCTTTCCACATTTTCTGACTAAATCGACACCCGGATATTCGTATTCATCCACAGAAGAATTCCCCAAAGCCTATTTTCAAATAGATAATGCGTTGCAATTATTGTTGTTAGCTCTTAACATGCTATCACAAGCCTCAAGTATCTTCCCTTATAATATGAACTTAAAACAATTATCCATTCTTGATATGAACGATCCATCCTGGGTCTTGCCCTAATTTAGGTCTTGAAAGGCAATTCTCTTCATCACAAGTGGGGTGAATCTGGAGCGTGTAAACCTTCTATTTTGTGCAGTTTTGTTGGAATTTGAACTTGGGTGGTACCAGGATGCTTTTTACCTGATAGATATCTTAAAGCTGAAGACGACACAGAAGAATAAGAGGTAACACTGCAGTCTGGAGTGTTGCTAACATTTGTGTATTTTTGGTATTGTCATTGTGACGTAAAGACCCTCAGCACTTCAGTTTGTGGCGGTTCAACATTGTCATCATGCCACTAACGAAGTGTAGCCCAATCATGACCTTAAAATGATAATGACATAATTACCGCAATTTGTCTGTGTCTCCCTTCGGAGACGCAGATGAATAATTGCGCTGGGTGCGTCGGGTGCTCAGCTGTGCTTACCTGCAGGAGTTTAGGTAGACAGGGATGAACATGACGGTTGTTAAGAGAAATCAAACCAAATCATGACTCGACCGCAGTTCAGAGCTTCACAGCAAACACTTCAGCTCCAGGCCACAACTTTACTGTTTTAATTTACTCTCACTGCTCTAGCATTGTGCAAAATCCACTGGACACGACCTGCTTGGTAGCAAACAGCAGCAAAAAGCGACTATCTGATGAACATAGTGGAGCATTTAGCAGCTAAAGAGCCAGATATTTCCTTCAGGGGTTGTAACACCTAATGAATAATAATGTTGCTCCGTAACAGCTGGATGTGTAAATAAGCAGCAGTTTGCTAGCAGGCTTGCTACATTGACTTAAAAAGTGATCATATGTCAATGATGTGTTCACAACTTGTTTATGCTGCCCCAAAGTGGCAAAAAATAATCAGTCATTGCAGATTTAAAGGGGTTTGATTTAGACTCATAGATGTTACCATGTGAGCATTGTCATTGCATGGTAGCGTGCTGATGTTAGCATTTAGCTCAAAGTACAGCTGTGCCTTGGTAGAGCGTGACAGAGCCACAGACTCAGCCTTTAAAAGAAAACATCTTAAAAACCATATGGAGTACCAAGTGTTTCACTTATGGTGACAATGTAATAAATCCCCCTGATTTCATACCAAAAGAGCACTTTAACATACTCATGTAAATGCAGAGAAGGAGATGCAGATAGATAAGAAATTAAATACGTTACCAAAATAATCTCAAATTGAAATGAGTGAGAAAGATGATGAAAGTCTTTATTAAGTCATTAAGTCTTTATAAACAACTCTTTATTGTCACAGTTTAGGAATGATTCAGAATTATAGTATAAAAATTAGTAAATAACAAATATTCAACATAAATGCATCATATTTAAAAATGCACTTCTATACAGTGGAAAAAGACAAAATTAAATATATAAAGCAGTAACCTTAATAACGTTAATGAAAACAGCTCCTTAAAGAAATCACATAATACATTTTTTAATAAAAAAGCCCTCCATTAATTATCTGCTTCAGTAAGTAACTGTTCTTGATGAGGTAGTAATGATCCAACTGAAAATGTGTGTGTAATAATACATTCGTAAAACCTGAACTGCAGCCTCAGAGTAGCGTCACGGCACATAAACGATTGCTCACACATTGTGCCCAGCTTTAAAGTATATATTTTTTTGCCTTGTATTGGAACAGTGCATCAGTTCGGTGAAGAATCATTAATTTATTTCTATGTGAAAGCCACTTGGTTTTGGTAGAAATGAGATCAGTGGCATTTTTGAAACATAAATAATGCAAAGATGTGGTTTTAACAAGACCAAGTATAAAGCTAGTACATGGCTGGACCGTGTATGGGTGTGTGCATGGTGCAATTTTTGAAAAATACGCTTGTGTCCAGGGCAAAATTTCTACTATTTTCCTTCTCCTTTCCTCACGCGGACACATTGGGAATGCAATCATACACAACAAAATAAAAGGGTCAATGCTAGTTTAACATGCTACAATTAAATCCCCCTTTCAGAACCATGGAGAGCACCACTTGGCCAGGTGTGCCACAACACTATTATTTAACACAACGTACTGTCAGCGCAAAAATAAGTAGGATATTGTCACAGGAGTACGAACGCTGACAGTGAAATCCACTGTGAGTCGCAACATCGGTGGGCTGGAATTGGCAGCAACGGGAAATGAGACAATACACTTCTTGCAGCACGTCAGCATAGAAATTAAAGCCCTGTTGAGAAATGAAGATTTCCTGTCCACTGAGATACTAGAGGGCTTTTAAGTTGAAACGGTAACAGGAAGTTTGAATTAACTCGTAAAGAAGAAATTTTAACAAGGCGGCTCAAAACAAGGCGTCAGAATAAAATACTGGAATGATATCAAACAGAGGAGATTAGAAATAAAGGCCTGCCTCAAATAAAGGCCCTGGTCATATTTTTTTATTTGAGGAGATATGGGAAACTGTTGTGGATCCGCTGTAAACATCCCCCTGATGATGCAATAAAACTGTTCACACCAAATCATTTTTAAAGAGCAATGGCCAATGGGAAAAGTCCAACACTCAGCTGGCCGGTCAGTGGTGTCACTCACTCACTCACTCACTCACTCACTCAGGGAGATTCGCAGATGTAGCCTATACTTTTTGACACTCTGTTTTAAAAATCAAAGGTGAGTCTAATTAATATCTTAGCGAGCTCTTCATGAAGACTGATGATTCTTCTCCTCAGTGTATCATGCTGCTCTTTGCTTGTTCAGGCACTACGAATGTTTTACTAACCTGGAAATGATGTGGAGGGGGTTTATTTTGTTGAATTCCAGCTGTAAGGAGACACAGCAACTCAACTTTGTTCTTTAATTCAATCAAAAAGTTTAAATCAGTGTCTGACTGTTTAAGAACAAAAAAATAAAGAAATTATTAGGTTTAGATTATATAGTGTTTATTTAACAGACCCTCATTCACTGTGGGTTATCTTTTATTCCCTCAGAAGTATGTGTTTAGGGCGAGGCATCAGCACCCCTGTCTGCAGTGAATGGTGGTTTTTAGATGCAAACTAGAAGGTTAAAGCCACAGCTGGTTGTACCCCGACTGAATAAAGATGCTCACTACTCCATAAAGGCAAACAGTTGCTTTTGTTTAAGAGGTTTTAAACAAAGTTTTAGAATATAAATTTTATTTTAGCCAGTCAACAAAAGTTTATGTTTTTGACCTGTGGTAGGAAACTGGAGCAGAGTGTCACAGTGGCTCAGTTGTTAACACTATCGCCCCACACTGAAGTTTTATATCACCAAAAAGTATATAAAAGCAACTGTGCCAACAGGAAGCCCATTGTTAATGCATTTTCCCAGTTTCACTTCCTCTGTTTTTCAATGCTCAGTAGCTACTGTTTGGCTTTATAGGGCTAACAGACCAGCATCACTGCTACTCTGTAAGTTCACACTTCATTACTTGGACATCCCCTCTTGGCTGGTCTTGTAAGCAGGGAGAAAGGGCAGGTACTGGAAACATTTAAACCGTTTCAAAACACTGTTGCAGAAGGGGATATCATAACATGATTGGTCACACATGTTTTTGCTTTCCCCTTGCACCTTGTCCTGCCAGTTCTTGATGCCCCGCTCTTTTTCAGTACCTGAAAAAGAAAAGAAACGCTCAGCTGATAGTGATGCTAGGGCTCGTCTGAGAACTTATCATTATCAACACACAGTTTTATCAAACCTGGAATGGTGTTATCCAGGATGAACCCAAAGAACCCTCCGATGAACATGTGCGTGGTGAAGAGCACCACAATCACTTGGTCAAGCTCTTGTATTCCTTCAAACGAACAAAAAAAACAACAAAAAAAACAAGAACAAACGCAAATTAATGTCTCCAAGTGTCTTCAGAAATAACCTGTAGGCTGTGACACCTGTAAGGAGGAGGTCAAGTTTTAGTTCAGCCTACTAAAACTGAAAGAAATACAAGCTCCCTCCAACCAAGACCAACAGCAACTGGGGCCTGACAGTAAATCCTGTAGGACAGGATAACAGCCAATCCACACACAGTCTGGCTCCAATCCGTCTGTTGGATGGATCGCATACCTACTTTCTGGATTTCTTGGCCAGACAAACCATATCTCTGTGTGTTGAACCCTCTGAGCCATACACTGAAATTTTAACTCCTTCCACATGTCAGAAAACAAAATTGTCACATAGAGTATATAATTTAAATCTTTATATGTCATTTCAATGATACACTCATTCTTGACAATCATGGTGTATTCATGTGCGTAGCAGATCATTTAGATTTTATGCGCTCTGCTTTTGCATTATATGCCTCTGGGATTCCTGCCAACCCCCACAGAAAAAAAATTGCACATGGCAACAGTATGTTTATTAAAAAAAGGGATCAAAATCAGTGCAACAGAACCAGCAGTATCAACTTTTTGATTCAATGCATCCTTTCTTCCTTGTCAAAACCTGATGCCTACAGTACATTACCCACAATGCAACTCGGGCAGAGATTCGGATATATTACACTTGTAATAGCTAATGTGGCCTTGAGCTGTTGAGATTTTGGACACAACCACAACCATAAAGTTCTCCTGTTTACTGTAGGTGTGGCTGGGCGCTTTAACCTCTCTGGACTTTTTTCTTTTCTTTTTCCATGCACCTTTGAAGTAGGTGAGGTTGTGAAGCCAGAAACTTCTTCTTTGCGTCTAACAGGTTTAATCAGAATAGCTTTCTTCTATTCTGTGAGCACTGCTGAAAATATTCCATTCACATTCATTGTGCTGGTGTAGGCAGTGATATCGCTAATGGATATCTCAAGCCTGGCCGTGTAGAAACCAAAGCTATCTTGCATGGCGAAATACTGGGAACATTTTTATTTTTGAATCTTTTTTGGATGAGCTGACCCTTTAACTTAAAGCCTTATTTAAGCTTAAATATCCTCTTGATGTGTTTGTGTCATGTTATCTTTCTCTTCTTGATCTTCATCACTTCATCTTAACACAAGTATTTACAACACACGGGAACATTAAAAAGAGCAAACTTTTCTTGTACTTTGAACTGAACCCCCCCGCATTAAGGTAGTGTTGCAGGCCTGGCAGCGTTAGGCAGCTGTGATAATTAAGTCCCAGGATTCCACAGGAAAAGTCCAGATACTTCGACTCACGGAGGCTTGTTTGGTGGCTGAGGAGCAGTATCAGTAATCACTAGACCACCATGGCACTCCAATTTCCTGAGTCAGAGTTGGCCTTTCATGTGGCATGTGTTACCACCAGCACATGGATGAATACAGAGCGCCATTGAACATGTGGATGCCTGCATGCCCGATTCCTCGTTTTCATAATGCCCCTTAGGTAATAAACTGCCTAATGAAATTGTATCGAATTGAATCAAGAATTGCAAACAGTGCTGACGTGGTTTGTCTCTGAATACACTCTTGTTCAAGGAACCCACCCCAAGACACACACACATATACACACACACACACACACACGCACACACACACACACATCTACTCAACCCTAAACCCTAAAAACCAAGTCTTAACCCTCAAACAGCCATTTAAACTTGTGAGGTCCATCATTCTGGTCCCCACAAGATCCTGGTTTTCGGACTCAAGCAATATCGAAAAAGAAAGGCCACACACGCACATATGCAGAGACACATGCACGCACACACACACACACACACACACACACACACACACACACACATTTCCTGCCCAAAGAGGCAGCAGTCAAAAGTTCAAGGCACCCGCTGAGTTGATTTTAAGTCACAGCTTGTACATCTAAAGACGTCTGGATGAGCAGCAGTTTGTTTACAGGGAGCACTGACAGGCTTCTTCTTGTGCGTAGCTATCAGATGAGTGTTGAGGCTGGGGAGAGACTCGTGGGCAAGAGTGCTTTATCTGAGCTGGGCAGATTACAGCCAGTGACATGGGGGCTAGCCAAGAGGATTGGGAGGTAAGCAGCCTAGACCTGAGAAAACCAGACAAACCCTCATGCCCAGTGTTGAACTCTGGATTAGCACTTTCCTGGGAGACACTCGCATCACATGACTCATGGGATCAAGGTCTTATGTCTGCAGGGAAGAGCTGTTTAATCTTGAGGATTGCTCTTTTGATGGCACTTCATAGGAGGTGGCCACGAAGAAGATGCTTGGCGGCCGATCAATGTGTCATCAAAAGCAGGGAGCCATCAGCTGATAGGCTGCGATTGATCTCTGTTTGTTTCTCACATCTCTGATTGATCAGACTCGTGTTTTTAAAAGCTCCACACGGTCTAATTTCATCTGTTGGATTAATGTTTCGTGGCTGGATCAGATAAATTAGGTTCTAGCTGCTTGTGTGTATGTTTGTGCGTGTGATGACTACATGTGTATATTTTCTTTAAGTAATCGGATCATTCTCAGTATTGAGAAAAAGATATTTCACTTCTTTTTAGTCTATTTTTTTTTTCCTTTTCTGCTTTTTTTCCTCCACAATTCAGCTTCCTCCTTCCGATCCCACCAACCAGTAGTGACAGTAATGAAGTGACAAAGACATAATCCACCGGCTTTTTAACCGCAACCACTGCCTTTTGTGTTCAAGAGAACACGCAGCCAGCCCAGATTAGACCCAGATTAAACCAGATTAAACCTGGGTGGTAATGTGTGAATTTTGCCCTCTGTCATCTGAGCACCCTTATTTTCTCTCTTGAACCTTTTTCGACAGCTGCCGCAAGTAATTATTGCAATTATTACAACTTTTTACAACTTATGTGACTCAGTTTACAGCTATCAGCCAGCAGCAGGGCAGTTGTCAGTCAAAAACAGGATGATTTTAAAATACTCTCACTTTTCTGCACTTTTTAATTTACAATGATTTGCGAAATAGACTGACGTCTGGTTCAAGAATACATGAAAGTCGGTCAGTAACATCTGTCCTCAGAAAAATACCCGAGTATGAAGAAAAATTGTAGCATAAAAAGAATAAAACCCAATCTAAAAATGAGTTTTTAATGAATGGACATCCCTTTTTTTTCCGTTATCAGAGTGCTGGTTCTGTAACTGTAGTTTTCCCAGGCAGCTATTGTCATGTATATTCAAGAAAAGCCTGTGTGAATTGGCCTCACAGTTACACTCTCAGAGGGACTGACAACACCCACGCGATTACACTGTGAATAAATATGACACCTCCGGCCTAATATCCCCCCCCAGTGATAACCAGAAAAAAAAAAAAAAAATCATTTGTGACTGTGAAAAGAATCAAGATCAAGAGTGTAAAAAAGCCCCTCGAGTACCCCCTACAGGCCCAACGGCTCCTCACACCCCACTGAAACCCACGTGACCGACGACCTGACCAACTGAGCTACAAACCAACTGACATTCCCGTCCTGAAACTGCCTGTTTGGGGTAAAACAAACAAAGAAACACACACACACACACACACACACACACACATCAAAAAAATAATAATACTCAGGGTTCAGGCTCAGGTAAGACTATTAAAATGGTTCTTCCTTGCCACTTTAAAATCTGGGCTAAAGACTAAAGGTAACCAAGGGTTTGCCATCTGGGCCTCTGGGATTTGGGAACACCTTGACCTCAGGAGCTTAGGCTGGGAGAACCGCTGCCATGTTTTCAAGGGTAATCTGTTAGCAGAGCAGTGGGAACACACACAGCCTCCGTCTGAGGACCATGCCGCTCCTCCGATAAGGATTAACAGCATGGGTGTGTTTTTCTTTTTGTTTTTTTGGCATCGATTACTGAGTCTGTCTTTGTTTTATCAAAAACAAACAAAAAGGAGTCAGTCAGACTTAAGATGAATTTCCTTTTTTAGTTGTCAAAATAAAAGCACAGCATCACAAAACATGTGTCACAGTTGGTTGTAGCTGTGTGTGTGTGTGTGTGTGTGTGTGTGTGTGTGTGTGTGTGTGTGTGTGTGTGTGTGGTACAAATTTCCCCATGGGACAATAAAAGTATATCTCATCTTATTTTTATCGGATTACAATTATAAATATTATTAAGGCATCATGACTGATCTGATCAAATCTGTTCCAGTGTGAGTTTCTTGTCAGTTGCCAGATAAAATAATAAGAGAAGTGGAAGAGGCAGTGAAGTTAACAGTAACTGGGGTGAGCTGATCTGATGATCTGACGAGCAAATGTGATGTATTTGCTGCTTTTCTGAAGAACATTGGAATAAACCAGTTCTACTGTGTGTGTGTGTGTGTGTGTGTGTGTGTGTGTGTGTTTGTGTCGACCTTATCCATTTGCCCTCTGACTTGGGTCTGGTGACATGTATGTAAGAGACAAAAACCTGGGTCAAACAGATAAAAACAGCATGGGGAGTTTCAGGTTGTAGCGACAGAGTTGTTCTCTCCTTCAGCTCTCCCAGAGTTCACAGCACGCCTCTCCGCCCGACATCTCATCAAAGTTCTGCATTTTATCCTCCATAAATTAGCAAGACAAACTGTTTTAGACTATTTTGGTACAAGAACATTCCAGTTTTTATGTGTGTGTGTGTGTGTGTTAGTGACGGCAGAAAATGTCATTGAGCGTGGTATAAATAAACAATAAATAATATTAAGGGTTGTTCCAAGTTTAAGGGACTGATTTAGTGAGCACACACATACTTTATGTGTGTGTGTTTGTGTGTGTGTGTGTGTGTGTGTGTGTGTGTGTATATGTTCTCTGCGGAAATCACCTGTGTCGATGATGCCAGGATTGGAGTGAAACCAGGAAGGTAAGACAAGACCGCTGAAGGTGGAGAAGCCAAGAATGAGGAGGTTACGGGACGAGTTCAGGTCCACATACTGGAGAGAGAGAGAGAGAGAGAGAGAGAGAGTGGGAGAGAGGGAGAGACAGAGATAGAGAAAGAGATTATGTGATACAAATTTATTTAAATTGGTTTATTGACTCTCAGATGCAAGCCATTATTTTGTTGTTCTCTCTCAGATGGCTGCCATATCTGTTTTGGATCTCGACTAAAATGTGATTAGAAATAATCCGAGACTCCAAAAAAGACCTGAATTCTATTTGAGGGAAGGTTTCACATTTATTTGGTTACGACAGGTTAACACAGGTCAGAACGGGGGCAACCAGGTTTATGGAGAGACGGAAGATTTTCCCCGCCCTGTTACACAAAATGACCCAGTTATTGATTAATAAAGAGCCGACGTGCCCGACATCGGAATTAGCCTCCATTAGCTTTAGCTCTAAATGTATTATGAGGGTTTCTTTCATTGGTTTTTCTTGAAAACCGAAATGTGATACTGGGGTTTCCTGAGCGAACAAGGTTTTGACACCTTTACCTGAAACCGGGTGGACAAACAAAATAGTGATGAGAATGTGGACGAACACCATTGTATCACGTTTGATCCTTTTATCCGGAGCAGATGAAAGAAACCCTTCACAGGAAATGATACACTGGCTGGGTGAGACTTTGACACTCTACGCCCCCAAGTCACGGCTTACAAAGCTGCCAGTATGTCCGTATTTCAACTTGCATTTTCTAGCAAAATCCTTCTTCAAACCCTTCTCCTGCTGCACTGTTTTTCACACTGATCATTAAAAGGTTAAAAGAGCAGTTTCAACATTTGCACAGCAGTCACACATTCTTCTGTCAGATTTCTGCTTTAAATAACTTTTTACGCTGGATGTAAAGGGTGATGCTGTGACACTTATACAGGAAGAGATAAATTTTGTTGCTCTGCCTACTGCTTGCTGTTAAAAGGTCTATAAATCCTATATTACCTCTCTGTTTGCAAAAATTAGAGAACGCTGGTAATGTTTTTATTTTTTATTTTAATTTTTTTCCACTCGGAAAATGTATCCAAAGTAAAATACTCTTCTAATGCAAGTTTATCTGTGGGTGGTTTTAATGAGCAACAGTGCCTAGACCAAGACCTGCCCTGGTACATCCTGCTTGAGTCACATAGAAATATCTCAGGGTTACAACTGATCACAGCCCACTAGGTTCCCCGTTGCTTTGGCTTTTTCCCAACTACACTCCTAAAAGTAAAGTGTATTACCACGCCTGGAAGGCATTCACAGATGTGTCATGGACTCTTGAGGGCCAGTAACTGCCATGTGCACGCAGCAAGAGCAATTTTACAGCATTAAATCTGACATGCAGCTGATCACTCACCCTTCTGATTGTTTTGTTGTTTGTTTGATTTGTTTCTTAGTTTGTTTGATGGATTTTCATGTGTTTGTCTGCAACCTATCAATTATTTTTTCAGCACTTTGAGCTGCACAAATAAAGTTTATTTTTATTAATTGATCCGTATGATTCTTCTCTTTTACCCTCACAGTGTCAGAGCCAGCGAGATTCAGTGTTTAATTATAGGACCTTTCAGTTGGGTGGATGTTTTGTGTCTCAGGGTCTTAATATTACAATGATGTGCTGTCTCAATACTCCATACAGCAGACGTTTGGATAAAGTGTCCACCAAATAAAATATATCATACTATGAAAATAAGATACGATGAAAATATTATGTTGCAATATTGAAATGTGTTTACTTGAAGGTTGGATATCCCCACTGCTGCGATCATCCCAAACATAACAAGGAACATGCCTCCAATGACCGGGTCTGGGATGGTGATAAAAACTGCTCCAAACTTCCCAAAGATTCCCAGGACGACCATGAGAATGCCGGTCGTCTGGAGGACCAGCCGGCTGCCAACCTGGACAAAAAGGAAAACAGATACATACACAAGATGGGTTAATCTGTCATTCTCAACATGCCACCTTTATTTATTTTTTTACCAGGATGGTGCATCCTAGATCAGGTCTAGCTTCTATATTGATACTGTGAAAGTATCAAAGCCTCAGTCCACAGAGAAATGCACACAGCCTGTATTCAGAGACTGAGCCTTAAAACCAGCCGTCAGGACTTCTGGAACTTTATGATGTCACAACAAAGCAGTCACCAAGCCCCGCCCACCTGGACCCACCATCGAACCTTGCAAGATTTAGTTTCTCTGAGTGTTTTACCTGAAATCTGCTATATTTTTAATCAATCAGTCTGAAGAGAGGAGATTACTTTGGGACGGTTTTTGGTACTTTAAACCACAATAAATCTTTTTATGGATTTAAAAAAACACAGGGAAAGTGTAAAATATGGGACCTTTAATAAAGACTATCAGTTTCATCTGAGGTGATATTTTGAGTTGGATGTATATAAGACAATAGAGAAAGCAGCCTCAGGTCAAGCCAGCAGAGTCCATAAAACATTTACTAGTAGCAGAGGCTTTTTATCTGAGGTGGGAGGCAGTGTCATTCAAAGACAGGCTGTTATTTAAGAGGAGCTTCGGTACAACACACGTGACCTTGGCTCAGTGCTACATACTTTTTACATACCAAGCTAGTGAAATATTCCACTAAAATACAAATGAATACATACAAAGTCTCCTCAGTGTGAACATTGTCTGTGTTGTGCCAGGAGAATACGGCAAGGCATCTTCATGGATGTTTTCATCTCTGTGATACTCATCGTTACTGGTGCAGTTTTTTCTGTTTCTTCTGTATGGACAATTTCAATTTTGTGATATTTTTGAAAACAGGCGATTATTTTACACGTTATAGTAGAATGCTGACATGAGAAGTGGTCGGGGTTTCTTACTTCAACTGTCATAGTAATTATCCTGTCATTTTGCAGCAGAAGCAAAGCTAATAGCAGGCCAGTGGAGAAGAAAGGTCAAAGGTCACTCAAAACCAGCTGGTTCAAATTCCATAGGTAGGTGCGCAGTATACTCTACATCTCTGTGTTCACAAAAGCAATTTGTTATTATTCCCCCAGTTCCAGGAACAACGCAACTGCATTCATGCTGTTGAAGTTCTCAGAGCAAGGTCGAGTGTTTTGCAAAAAGATAGTGAAACGGATATGAAATGGACCCCCCACCCCCCACCCCCCACCAAACAGTTACTCGTCCTCCGGTAATATATGACCAGCACTTATGTTATGTCCCTCGTCAGCAGCGAGACAGAGAGGCTCACAAACAAACAAACAACAAACAACTGCAGCAGCCAATCAATAAATCATCCTCTCCCATTAATTGTATCACATGACCGTAATCAAAAGATCAAGCTAAATTATATCTGACCCCGCTCGCCCTGCTCCCTTCGGCGACACTACAGGTCTCTGTCCGCCCAAATGATGATAGAAGTCATGACATACTCGTGGTTGTTCTCATGTATATATTTTTATTTATACTTGCGTTTGACCTTTATTAAACCAGGACGGTCTGATGAGATACGAATCGACGAAACTGGCCAAAATGGCAGCCCCAAAGACGTTACATGAAAACAACAAAAACACAAACGACACACGGTTAAACACACTTTCCAACATAAGAATCTGTTAAATAAACAACTGCTTTTTCCTATTTCAGGTTTCTCTTGTCTGTAAATGTTTTTGACTTTGGGATTTGCGTCTGTGTGTATCTGTGGTGTTGCTGTGAACTGAGCTAATCTCATGCTTTAGGCTACTGAAAAACAATCCCGTTCAGTCAGTCCCAGTCATATGATCATTACACAGAAATCAAAGCTCCTAATATGACATTTTAAGTCAATTTCAAATGACATTGTATATAAACATCATGCTGTAACAGAATAACTTCATTAACGCTCTATTCTTCGAATTTAAAACGCCTGCTTTATCCCCACAGCGGATGGATTATGGTTCATGCCCACAGCAGATGGATTATAAGCGTATTTTACGCCATAAACATAAATTCACTCTCATTACAAGAAAAGTAGGCAAAAAACCTCCCAGCCAGACGGATATTAATTCCAAATAAATCAACATTATTTGTGCATTCCACCAGTCCCTCAATCTGCCCTCCTTCACTTCCATGATTAAAAATAACTCAATGCTACTTAGAAAAGTAAGGCACAGACGGATCACTCCAATAACTACACCTCAAAGCGCGGCAGAACTTATAACAGAAGATCACAGTGCAGTCTCCCGGGATGTGACCCTTGCACGCCTCTCACTGGGTCCTTGAATGATTGAACTCATAAAAGTCCATTTGAGTATTCATCGTAATGTACCAGCACTAAGGACAGCAGCGGGGAGTCTTCCAAGGGGGAAGTGCCGCGGGGCAGTTAATCATCAGAACGCTCTGCTAGACGTCAAAGTGCCTCGCTGACAGAGGCATGAAGGAACAACTGTTTCTCTGTCAGAGCAGAGGGAACTGGGTCCTTCTCTTGCTATCAATCAAATCAAAACAAAAACAAAACAACAAAAAAAAACACATTGTGAGAGCAATGAGGTTTATACTGTAGCTGTTTCATTACTTTATTAATTCAATTACAGCTTTTTTCCAATTATTCAAATGTCAATTGTTTGTCAGTGGCCAAAAAGATCAATGAATGAAGCTTTGAAGAGCCCTAAAACACCAGAGATCAAAATGAGTTGTACCTTGGTAATGCCAAGTGCAGCAATGTTCTGGCTATAGGACGTGGTGCCGTTTCCAGTTCCCCACAGCGCAGCCAGGATGCAGCCGATGCCCTCCACAGCGATGCCTCGGTTGATGGCGTGAGTCGGTGGTGGAGGGGCACCGGACAAGCGAGCACAAGCGTAGTAGTCACCGATTGATTCCATGGTAGATGCCAAGACGCCTGCCATCATACCAAGCACTGACGATACGCTCACTGTGGGCATACCCCACTGACCTGTGGGTACAGAAATGGCATACTTTAGCTTAGACACACAGCTTTACATTTAAAGAATGAATCGATTGTAGCACAGTAACTGAATGATCAATATATTGACTGAGAGAATGGGTAGCACGCTGCTACGAGATGATCTGGGAGGCCAGGAGGCTTAAAGGACAAAGATATGTTTTGCTCCTAAAGAATTGATGGATTTATAGACAAACAGTGAACATAACATCTGGTTTATATGACGCAATGCCATTATACAAACATCTGGACAGATCCAAATATCATGCTAAGATCTTATGTCCTCACATTTTGCAAGATTTTAACAGTGTGAACTCGTTCCAACAGTCCCAGCAGAAAACTAATTTTCAGGATTATAAATTTCCTCACACAATTGACTTTACAGCTGTGGGATACTGGCTCTCTGATCACGTTGTATCTAACACCGGCCCTCCACAAGGCTGCGCTATTTATATAGTGCTGTTTTACTTTGTGTCTGATTAAAAATGTGTTTAATTCTTGATAACATATCACATATGACCCTCAGAACAAAGTAAAGAAACACACTTCCATTTTAAAGGAAAGTCTCCATCTCCACAGAGTACATGGTTAACCTCCTGGGAGAGTTTGGTTTCCATTAGCAGTAAGTTGAAATGGAATCAGCATAATGTGTTTTTTTTTTTTAACAAAATGGTTGGTACAAGGGTAACATGAACCCAGGTTTAAACCCAGGTGATGCCTCCATCTTCAATATAACCCAATGTATCAGGGTGGGAAGTCAGTGAGGGATCAGGTCCTTGATAATGACTGAGTCCAGCGTTGTTTTGGACACATGTAAAAATTGGTAAAATTAGTTAATTATTACATTTTGGTTTTTTTTTTAGTTTATTTTATTATATATATATATATATATATATATTTATTGGCTTGTTTATTTATTTAATAGGGACAGTGCAATTTAACATAGTTCCAAAACAAAGCATAAAACTGATGTGTTGCAAACATCATTGAGAGTTTATGGCTCTTGCTAATTTCTAAACTCTTGACCCTTGTTGGTCTTTTACATGTACAGCTTAAATAAAATAGTCAGTTTTCATTATCATAAAACCACAATACACTATAGGTATGAAAGTAGAGTATGCATATATCAAATGCATTGATTGTGACGTACAGTCTAGGAAGAGACAACAACACAAAACAACAGACAAAACATCATACAATTAACTAAAAATATACAGATGTGCAGTCTGAAAAGAGACAACGATGGCGCAACATAACATGACATGAATGCTTCATCTAAAGTAGAGGAGGATGCATTACATACGTCTGTTTTCATTAGCCGTTATTGCAGTTCATTAGCCCTTTTTTCATACGCAAACCTTTCCACTTTAGCAAAATGGAAACACTTGTAAAAAAAAAAAACTTGTAAATTTCCACTCAGGATTTTCTTGGCACAATTTGAAAGGCTCTGTCTCCCAAGAAGAAAATGTGATGAAGAAAGCAGTAACGGTGCAGGCCATATTATCTTAGTGACATTTTCAACACCTTGGGCACTTCTAAAGCGGGTCCCATTTAGATCCATCCCCTCCTGGTCTGTCAACACATTTTCTTCAGGCCATTACCTCCCAAAGAAACTGTTGCCCCAGCTGTATTTACGGTCTTAAATACTCTATTGTGAACCTTGCTGCACCCTTGTGTACATGTAAATGGTTGTGCTCGTACTTACAAGCATATGACACAGTATACGTGATACTGGGAGGTACGAGTAAAACCTCCGCTGACATGTGTTATATCTATCCCTAGACAGTTTACTGTGAATATTGCTGTGGTCTTATTTTTTCTGCATTATCCCGATATTGTATCTTCAGCTTTTTATGCACGTCACAACAGGAACGATGTCCCTTTGGCAAAACATATAGTTTTTCTAATGTAAAGACAAGTTTATATAACATTTAAGTTATCAAACACAGGACCAGTTTGGACTTGAAGCCAGGCATCCACAGGTAAAGGTGTCAAATGTTAACGATAACATTCAAAACGACACCTTTAAGGCATTTGTGCCAACGCCTGGAGCTGATGATGCGGATAATGTGTTTTTTTTTTTAGGATTAATTGCTTAAATCCAGCACGTTTTAAAGGCATGCAAAAGCATGCAGTCACATAAAAATGCCTCAGGCCCCACATGAATAAAAACATGTGTCCGTATTCATTTTCATAAAACCCTGCTAAAATACCAGATCTGGATTGAGCAAAATTTGCAGAGTAATAATTAGATTTGTTTGTAAATTTGATACCTGTGATAGAGACGCATCAGCTTTGTCTCATCCCCAAATGGCAGTTCATTAGCCCTAGACATCCTGCGTAATCCTATTTAACAGCCACATTATAAACGTCTGTCTGATCACTGTCAAATCAGCCCATCCGCAATAAAAAAATGTCACATGTGGAAGGGGTTTGGGTTCATAGTAGGATAACAAAGTAAAAACAGCACAGTTTTATTTTGTTGTTGTTGTTGTAAATATCCTTAATTCATAACCATTTATGCACATTAAGTAATACAAAGTGCTGCCAAAAACATTGTGTAAAAAGCTCTGTTCATTCTTTTCAAATGTGGATTTCAGGGTCAGAATGAATGTACCCTCTTTAAACAGCAGGTGCCATGTGCAAATAATCAAAAAGCCATAAAACTGACTTTCCCATTCGTAGTAATGAATAAGAAAACTGACATCAAACCAACCCTGCAAATGAGTTCCCTGAACTCCACAAATCTATAGATAGGCTTTGAAAGACATATTCATTCAATATTTGGCAGAACAAAGAGGATGTACCAAGATATATCACTGTTATGAGATGAAAACGCTGAAGCACTTAAATGATTATTATGACTGGCTTTGAAAATCGATGCAAAGGTTGTAGAATTTTTCTTATAGCTGCTCGTGCACAGTCCTGTTTAACGTTAAGTCGTAGCCAAATAACCTTTTCTCAGGAGGCTGCCTGTTCTGTTCCGTCACTGAGTATATGTGTCATCATCACCATCCCATTTCAGACACTAGAAGATATCAGGAGATAGACTTTAAGCAGTCGAAGAAAAGGCGCATCATTTTCATTTTCTCCAAGAGATTTTGTAACATTTTGGCGGATCATTAAAGAGCAGTTGTGCAACCCTCAGCTGGACTTCAAAATGTCCACTGTTTGCGTTTGGTTTGGATGTTTGTCAAAGCTGAAAATTAAAGAGTGGGTGGCAGACGAGTGGAATAAATAATAGGAATCACGGTACTCAGCAGTTTCAAATTATTTTTGGTAAAATAATTTGACATTTATTTCAGCAAAAGCCCAAGATCTAAAATATGTCCTAAAATTTATGCACTTACCTGGGTAAGGCACGTGGAACCATGGAGAGTTCGTCACAGCCTCCAGACTGATGTCGGTCCTGGCTGAGTAGCCGTACTCATCAGACTTCGAAGGCAGGACGTCAAAGATGGTCAGTAAGAAGCAGACCAGCCAGCCGCCGCACATCCCGAACAAAGCCTAGAAATCGTAGTACAATACATATAAAGTAATGTTCATCCAACACAAAACATACCCTACTCTTATTACCTCTGCCAAGCAGGATTACGCAAAAATAACTGAACCGATTTGCACCTTACTTGTTGGAGACATGGGGCATGAGCCGGGGAAGAACTCATTACATTTTTGGGTCAGATCCACATCATTTATTATAAATTTAATTCTTTTTTCCTGAAGTCTGGTGCATGTGTACATGTTTTAAAGACCAAAAACAGTCAACATTACATTACTTTTTTTATCATAAAAACAGTGACAGTTTATTCCTGGGTTCACCCATAACTGCAACCACAGCTGTCAGGGTGAGTATATTCTGGAGCATAGGTTTCTGCAAAGGAACTCCTTTATTGCATCATTCAAATATATTAGTATGAATCTAATTTAATAACGAATTTCAGCACTTTACTGTTGATACATTGCGTTAAATTTGAGCCTGTGTGCCTCTTCATACAACATGCTTTGGGTACAGAGCACAGAGCTGTGCACAAAAAACGCTTTTGTCATTCGCAGGCCTCTTTGAGGAGAGTCAGACCAGTAGCTGGAAGGCGGTGCGCTCTTTATATTTCTTCCGTTTCTGTTTTTCAGGATTAATGAAGCGAAAGAGTCGCAGTCAAACAACAAATTATGCATCTAATGTGAGTTAGGTACCAAAGTGTATCATGCATTGTAAGTGCACTTAATGACAAATAAGACAGTGTGTGTCTATGCTTTATTGGCTTCATTCCTTCACAGTAAAGAGTGCCGCATTTTATGTATTGTATGGCTTAAGTTGACGATACTGAAGAACAGGTAACTTAACCTTTAGAGAGGAAATATTTATATATTTAGTTTTTTGCTGGCTGTCACAACATATGACTCATTCTGTCAAAATGCGTAGACCTGCCGTACGTGAAACATTCCAGAGACTGAACCCTGAGGCCAAAGTGGCTCAGAGGTCTCTAGTTCTCTGAAGAGGCCTCTTCTCTTCAGTTTGATGTTCTTGTCATTCTTTTTAACCTTTATTTATTGAGTCAGTATTTCATTAGAACGCTGTCTTTCCTCGACATCAGTCAACACTGAAGGAAGTTATAAAAATTCCCGCCCAGGAGCTTCAGAGCGAACGGTATTTATTTTGGCTGTTGCTGAAGAGAAAGGACAATGTCCTGTTTATGAACGGAGAAAGGTCAGTCTTATACAGTGACGATGTATATTTTTTTCTCAGTGCAGAAATATACAGATCTCTGTTCGCAGTGTAAATAATGTATAACCTCTGCATGTAAAAGCAGCATGCATCCGCCGAGTTTCCGTCTGATTGACAGCGACCAGCAGAGGACTGTTGTTGTGCTGCTCGGCTCTCATACTGACAAGGTATGCAACTGCAGGAACGTTAGTTAAATAAAACACATGTAAAAACTCTCTGATCACCACAGGCGATCACTACCTGACAGGTGGGGGCCGTGAACACAAGAGAGCTGTAGTTGAAGGGTTTACAAATGGGGCTGCGTGTGTGTGAAATATCCTCATAAAACGTTCTTCTTGTCAGCGCTACACACGGACTTCTCCACATGAGTAGTATTTCCTCTTCCAGGCCTCCGTGACATGCGAAGTTACCCACTGTGAAAGGTCAAACAAACTATTTTCTCGGGCCGACTCATTTTTTTTTTAAAACTAGTTGTACATGCCGGCTCCATGGATAATTTGCCTTTCATTTAAACAAAAATATTTTTTGGGCAATACGTGCTCTACCTGGTGAGTTACTGGGGTGGCCCATCACTTGCCACGTTATTTCCACTAAGTGGAATATATTTTCATTTAAACTGAAAATGTAGCTGCATTTGTTCAGAATATAAAACAATCATCTAGCTCACTGTAATCAACTGTTTTATCTTTCATTCTGTCATTTTTAATAAATACAAACAAAACATGTCTGAAAGATCTACATCGTCAGTCATCGTAAGGACACTATCTATCTATCTATCTATCTATCTATCTATCTTGCATAGTGGACAGACTTTGGTTTGATACTGAATTCTCATTAAAATGTATAGTTTTGAAACAAAGCAAAGAGGTTATATCGTATATATACAAAAGATAGTTTGAGGACAGTAAAACTGGTGTTAACATTGTGTTTTTAGTGTTTTACATTTGCATCTGTGTGTGTGTGTCTGTCTATGAGTGAAAAAAGTAAAAGTAAGGAGGTTATAAACAGGTTTTATGGGCCAGGGATCCTGAAATGAAAATCGTTTGTTTTTTTTCTCCATGATATAAAACCAAGCAGAACGTCTGAGAGCTGGATCGTGTTGGCAACTCACAGAGAACAGCTTGAAGAGCGGATACTGGAAAACCTTCCACTTCTTATCCTTGTATGCGATCATGGGGACGTCGACTTTGCTGAGATATTGGGAGAACAGGAGGATCAGGCCGACCGTGCTGTGGGAAAAAGAGAAGACAGGACAAAATGCGTCACACACAGTCGTTCCTGCGAAGGCCCCTGTAGCTGCGCTTTAAACACAGCATGCTT
Organism: Seriola dumerili; assembly: GCF_002260705.1. Taxonomy (NCBI): domain Eukaryota; kingdom Metazoa; phylum Chordata; class Actinopteri; order Carangiformes; family Carangidae; genus Seriola; species Seriola dumerili. The sequence continues at coordinate 2,280,476 of NW_019174352.1, forward strand.
CCACACATCATATCACATCACAACAAGTGAAAGCATGTAATTTTGCACAGGAGACAGGCCTATATGATACTTGTCATCATGAAGGGATTATGGGTAAGTAATGGTGTGGTGAAGGTGGCCATTATGAGATTGTAAAATACACAGTTCCCTGCCTTCGAATGACATTTCATGCTGCACATGAAACGCTTCACGCTGTGAGTGAAAACACCGCACACTGTGCATGAAATACTACTCGAGGTTTAAGATGCAGGTCCCCGTGGTGCAGGTCATTTCAGTGGGAAAGTCTGCAGCCTGCTGAAAACTTGGACAGGTCGAACTTACTGGACATACAAAAAAAAGAAAGAAAAAAAAAAGGCTTATTCTATTCCAGAGAGAGGAATGAGTTCTCTCAGCTCCACTGTGCTGTGTCCCACATTACGAGCAAGTCATTCAAATCCAATTTAAACATTTACGCTGTAGCTGAAACACTGATCCACGTTAAACTAATGAACGCAGAAGCAGCAAAATCAGCAAAATCCGTCTCAGCGTCTTCCGTAGTTTGATGTTCGGAATGACAAATATGTGCTAGGACAAAAAATTCCAAGAAAACTTAATCGCTCTTGTGTGAAACAGCAGGACACAGACAGAGGAGAGAGAGAGATGCAGAAGATGCTGATTTGATATCACGGGTTTTATCCTCCATTCACGACTGTCTCATGCTGGGAGACTCTGAACCTCCCGGGCCTCCGAGCTCCCCTGCAGCGTGGGCCGGGAGAGCTAAGAGGGATATGACTGATTACCATCCATATACGGCACCAGGATGTGGATGTGCTTAACCTTTTAAAACCCACAAGGATCACTCTGTGTAATGGCTTTAGTCTGCATTATCTGGAGATGGCAGTGGGATAATGAAGACAGGTTTCATGGGTCTGGACAGGGCAGGGGCAAAGGTAAATGAAAGGAGAGCTAATGTGGAGCGGTGAGGTCCATTAGCAGTCGTCGTGGAGATTAGGTGGATTTAGATAGTGGACATCACTGCTTTGATCAAGAAACAAAGAGAAGAGGAAAACAGGCAAATACATAGTGAATGAATGCAGCGTAGAAACATGACAATTACATTTTATTGGCGAGGAACGACAAGATGGACAAACTGGACAAGACTCATTTGTCTGGGAATGTTATTCATTTCCCATGTGTTCAAGTATCTTATCTTACATAACTGTATTTGCAATTTTAAAATCTGAAGTAGTTTTTTCACTAATGTAGCCACATTACTCTTATCATATCAATCAAGTCTTGCAATTTCATCTCTCCTAATCTGCTGAAGCTATAGGACAGACGTACAGTTAAGTAAACACACCCGTACTATTTTGTCCACCCTATCATTCGGGACAGACTAAATACTGGAGACACCACTCAGTATAATGTGATACAGTTCAACAGCACCACTATATAATCATGTAATATACTGGATATATTTATATTTAAAATAAAAGCACATATGTAAAAACTGAAAAAAACTGAAATCTATTAGAAATTGTAATAAATTCATAAACTGACATATAAGTTTAGCCCATACAAATGTGTATGTTTATGTAATTACGATTATATTATTACGATACACATATATATCCATCCCAAAGCCTGTCAACACATGTTGATATTATATACACTATTATATACACCACTTTCCCAGAATGGGAATACATACATACATTTTACTAAGAAATTCATAAGAAAACATATATAAGCTTATAGAATTTTTATATGTATGTTGTTTTAATAAACTTGCATGTATGAATTAAATATATATTCTATGTTTGCAACATGTCATATGTGATAAAAAAAAAAATCTTCATACAGATATCTTTTAATATATAATAGGTCTTTATGTTATAAACTTATATCTTCATATATCCAGAGGATGTATATATGTGATAATAATATATCCCCTGAGGCTACATCACTCTTCATATAGGGACATATTTGTCACATATTATATTTCTGTATGGGAAATGACCATAAAGTTGAATCACCACCTCTTTGAAACAATTACAACACAAACTAAACATTACAACCTTCCCTCCCCTAACTACAAATTCACACAATGAGGTTAAAAGAAAAACAATTTGAATTGAAGCCAAATTAAAAGGCGTGTTTTTCCTCAGAGGGACCTGGAATCAGCTGGATTACTCTTATTCCCTGTATGTGGGGCTGCCCCATATCCCCCCTTTATCGACTACGAATGGGCTGAAAATGCTGCTGTCAGACACACACAGACAAAAAGCAAAACAAAAAAACACATTACCAGTGAAATACTGACTCAAAATTTACTACTTTTTTTATGAAGGGTCACCGAGGTCATCTTCACAACAAGTTTCCACTCACACCTTAAAACCAAAGGTGACTGGGTTTTTCTCTCTTGCTGCCCCCGGGGTCTAGACTAGTCTCCTGTCATACATTAAGTCCTGTCCCACCACTGACAAGTTTAAATCTAACTTCAAGACTTTGCTTTGAGTTCAGTCTGAGGTTGCCTTAAGATTCTGTCAATGTTCACCCACTAACACACTTCCTGGTTTTACTCAGTTTCTCTTAGGTCTCCTGTTTCTCTTGCGTTGGTTTTGATTTTATCTTCAAACTACCTTTTCTTTTAAGTATATTTGTATTGAGATTAGGGATGGGGAAGGATTAATCGATGATCGGTAATTCGGTAATTGATCGTTGAGAATTTTGTCGATCAGGTGTGTATCAACGATGTAGTGTGTCTTGAAGCAATGCGATGAATTTCACTATGTGGCAGCAACTAGCCGGAATGAATACTCAGCTGCCGGCGAGTTTTCTTTAGTATTTTCTGCCATGGGCATTTTTTAATATAAAAAATTAATAATTCTTATACAACTTATTCATTTACATTTTTATTAAGGCTTAAAGTTATGTATAATTGAGGGCATAGCCACTTTGAATGACAAATGGGTGCCATCAAAGTTGGCTAGCTGCTAGCTGTCTGCTCGGCTTCACACTGAATGTGACCTCTCGGTCGTGGGTTAGCCTTCGTGCAAGACAAATAGCTGCTCTAATGATGCTAACGGGAACATATGCTTGCCTCTGCACGCACCACACATGCCACACCTCTTTGCCCATTTTTGGATTAGCCAGGAGTTAGACAGACTGCACATACGATAAATCCCTCACTGTTACAACATGTTCCTCTTTGTTGTGTAATACATCATAGTGTTGTAAAACATCACTCCACTCACAGAGCAGCTATTCCCCAGTGACCGCCACACTTCTTTCCAGCCTCAATGAACAGCGACAGGCCAATGAGGTTGATGGTGGGAGCGATAGCTAGAGGACCGATAAATTTGAGCACGAGGCCCACCAGCCCGGAAAAGCCCAGGATGATCTGGAGCAGGGAGGACACCAGTATGGCTCCCTGGATCTGTGGATGGCAAGACAAGAGGGACATAATATCAGTGCTTGTGCTAGGTGTCCGGTACTCAACTGTGCATCATATATCACACCAGTGGTGTTCCTGGAGGTGGCATTTCATTTTCTTTGAGCTTTTCCAACCGAGGCTCAGATCACACTGTAGTTGAACAGATCCCCACCCAGTATGACTATTTGTGTGGCTGAGTGAAGCAAGACATCACTGACTTCTGCATATATGCATGTATACACGATGAGTGTGAAGTAAACATAAAAAAAGAAACATGTCATGTCATTTACACTATATGGCTGTAAGTCTGTGCATGTGAAAGTAGTGAAAACACATCCAATAGCCCTTCACCAATCTTCCCTACTGAGAGCTAGTAGAGGTGTAGTAATTGTATGATCAGTTCCCCTTTAGGAGACTCCCCTCTGAAACATACATCTGTGGAAAGAAAATCTTACACCAAACCCTGCCGACAAGGAGATATATGGGGGTGCAAAATACTTAAACTCTGGGCTGAAGATAATTTATGAAATTCCAAATGTTGAGTCAAAGTCATTCCAGAAGGTCACATAAATCCTTCTGAACCCTCTTTATCACAGGAATGCATCGTCCTATATGATGAAAAATGGAAGGAATTGATTTTTATTCTCAAGAAATAATCATTTCTTACTGACTAAAGAGTCTTTGGATTATCTATAACCAGGTGTGACTGCGGGGCTGGTATTGTGTTAACCTTTATAGTCTGTGTGTGTGTGTGTGTGTGTGTGTGTGTGCGTGTGTGTGCATGTGTGTAATTGCACGGAAACTACCACAGAGATGGTTCTGATTAATCTGGCAAGTGTTTAGATGTCTGTCTGTCTGTCTGTTTTTTGCTTTTTAGATGAAGTCAGAGTGATAGCATCAGACCCTGCAGGATGCAGGTACGAAACCTTAAAGGTGTGTAACTGAGATCAAAGTTAAGGCCGAGTTTGAAGATGGTGTGTGGTGCTGAGTATGAGCATGAGCAGGAGCATGTAATGATGATTGTTTCTTTAAATAAAAACCTCAAATTTGTTGAATGACTTATGCGTTAGGGCTGTTCTGACCTTAAATTTCTGCATTTTAACACACTTTCTTTAGTTTTACCTATTCTATTAACTCTTACCCAATATTCTTTGTGTTTACCCCAAATTTTGGCATTTGAACACATTTGTGGGGTTTTCTTTACCCAAATTTAAAGGTTTTACCCCAAATTTTGTCACTTGTTGGGTCTTGTTTTACCCATTTTGAAAGGTTTTGCATGCAACACAATTTTCATACTTTACCAAACTTTTTCTTCGGTTTTGGCTTTTTTTTTTTATCACAGTGCTCGACCTAAATGTTAGTGAAAATCCTAGCTTTGGAATACATTTGTTTGAATTTGAATCTTTTTACTGCAAATTTCTGCATTTTAACACTCTTTTCAGTCTTGTTTTACCTCACCTAAAATAAGTAAACCTCTTAAGTCTGTAAATTTTGTGCGGTTCTTTGGATGTACACATGTATAGATTAAGAGGGCTGTTTCTATCGGCATACAAACATTAAGGTGCGACAGGATTATACAGGGTTCTCATCGTTCCCCTTAAATCCGTTAGCACTGTGAAGGTGACCGATTGGATTCCCTGCCAGGGCACGTGAGGTCCTGCGAATCATCTGCTGGCTCCAGTGAATATTTTACACACCTCGCGCATTCGTGACATCCAGACCTCGTCAGAATCTTCCATCTGCAGCGGGCTGGTACTGTTCTGCAGCGGCATGGACAGGATCCCCGGTGCTTTCGGAGCTGGACACTGCCACTTGGGCAGAGCGAGAATGGCCAGAGTCGGCGTGATGAAACTGAAGGTCCCACCCTGGAGGATTGGTAACCTTTAAGTCAATAAGGCAGAGAGGTTAAAAGGTCAGAGGTCACTGGAAGTAATGATATCGGGTCTCTGAAGAATAGGATGACCTGGATCTGCTTAAAGCAAGCCTGGAAGAAGAGCTGAGAATTTTAATGAGCTTTTCTCACAGACTGTCGGTACAGTGAGGAAAGCAAAACAATATTGGTGCAAGTGCTTTTATGGGCGTTAAAATGAATCCCATGACAAATGCTAATGATTTTTGAAAACTTGGCAAGGATTTCACAAGTGGTGGTAAAAGAGGCTCCAGCTCAGATTTCTCAACTTAAGTTGTGACACAGAGGCTGAATTTCAGTAGTACTACAATAGTTTTTATAAACTGTCCACCTCTGATGATGTGGGTCTGAGACAAAGAACACAGCTGCATTATTTGAGTCAAAGTGTAGATACTCCTGGTCAAATATTACTCCTTGTTACTCAGTGATGTGTTGTTCCACATTTACAGAACCCAATGACTCTGAAGCAACCTACTGACTCACTGTACAACCTGTATGAATCAACACAAGGAGTCATTGTCACTTTTTCTTATTTTTGTTGGCAGTGGGGACGTTTGATCCTGGTTATCACAGCAACCATTTAAAAGGGAAGAAATCTTTCGTGATTTGTCAAACCTCTATCATGGACCTGGAAGATAAGATCATGGTGGTGTGGCGAAGAATCTTCCGGCTCATGTTTATCTAACGTAGCCATCGTTAGGACAGTGCCAAGTTCAAACTGAGCTGTTTCAACATGACTGACCGCGTAGGAGTTGACTGTGATTGGATTTTTCTCCTGTGAGGAAAACAACGTATGGTCTATCACATTTTCAAAAGAAAAGAAAAATTAATTCCGACTAAAAAGCTCTGCTTCGAGGTAACGAGTAAACGTCATAAGTTTAAGAAACAATAAGTGATCGATCATTAATTAAGTAAAGTACAGATATGAAGGACAGCACTCAAGTAAATGTGCTTCGTTACTGTCCGCCCCTGAACATCATGCAGAGATTTCACAACATGATGCATGGCTTGTTGCTTTTGAGGACTAAAATCTGTACATTTTCAACTTAAACTTTGGGAAAGGTTGGGACATCTTAATATAAAACACGTGTTTTTACTCTGGCTTATGCCTGTTTGTATTATTTTCTTTGCTTTTGCAGCGTATTTCTATGCACTTCTGTCTTGCGCGCCTTTGTGCTTTTCATCTTTTTATTGTCTTGCTTCAAAAAACCACTTCACACCACAGTTCTGAAAAGGTTCAACAAAAATAAAGATGAACTCACTTATTATTCAGTGTCAAAGTTGTTTTCTGGGATCCCATTTTGCGTCCCTTTAAGCTTTTTCCAAACTGTGTAGGCGGAGAACTCAAACAAAAGCATTAGCTATTTGCTCAGGCTTACTGTTACAGCAGGGCTGAGGGGGCAGCAAAGGTGTGTGCGGAGCTCTGTGCTGTATCGTACAGTGCTGTATGTGTGGGAGGCAGCTGCACTGTGGTACAGCATACACATGGGTACATCAGCTTCACGTGGATTTTCCTCTCAAAGAGCCAAGCAGCTCCCAGGATTGTCATTAAAAAAAGGAAAACCACAAATTAAGCTGCATAAGCGTTGGAGAGCATAAGGCTTTAAGCATTTCACAACTTGTGCTGAAGGTATCTCATTTCCACTGTCAGCGCCACGTAGAGCCCGACAGAGAAACTGACTCACAATTAAACTCCACGCGAACCAAGGCAGCGGCCTCTGAGCTAAGCTGCAACTTCAGGCTGTTGCAAACACAGCTCAGAGGCTGCTTGTGTCTGGACTTTATGAAAGGACCTTTGCAGAGGCAGCATATGCAGGGCAAGTGTTGAAGGCATGTTGCCGGGGAACATATGGTAGTTTCCTCTATCTTGTGAACATTCTTAAGCAAGGCAGTTCCTCAGTTTGTACCTGCTGTAAATCTTAAACCTGGCTGACAGCACTTAAAGTGTGAACGTGTACGCACACACGCACACACGCACTCACGCACACACACACACAAATGCCATTCCACAGAGGGTTACAGAAATGGAAGCTGTTAAATCTCATGTGTGTGTGTGAGTGTGTGGAAACTCGATATCTCTGAGTGGCCTGCTACTTCCGGTTCACAGGAGCGTGCGAGACAATCGGGGCACTTACCTGGTGCCGACGGCCGTCTGCATCAGCGTGCATAATCCCGACACCAGGAATATGGTGGAGATGAGCTGGCTCTTGGCGGCGTTGTTGTCCTTTATGCAGAGCGGCTCGGCCAGGATGAGCGGGATCGCAATGATGCCGCCGAAAGCGAGGATGTAATGCTGCAGAGGCAGAAGAGAGAGGGAATAGATTCGGGGACTGAGAAGCAGCTTCTTCTGACCATCACTAGTCTTTATGTGACATGTGTTTTTCCAAATATAGACATTAACCTCTAATGATCTCTAGTGCAAATGAGATGTTCCACAATAAGGACTAATGGAAAAATAAGATGCTATAATGAGGGGGCATTATAGCTGATATGCGTCTGAGTTACTGTAACTAAAAATTATGTCTCTTTTTCCACGTACAGAAAACTGTAAATGAACCTGTTGCACACTTCCTGTTTTGAAAACCATCCAGCACAATATCACCCAAAATCTGATTTTCTGGTAAAAAAAAAAAATGAAGTGGCTGAAAGTTTTCTCATCAATTAAAACAAAACTGATTACAAATCAGTGAAGTCAAAATTCAAACCCTTATAGAAAACAGATTTTTCTTCACATTTTAACATTTATTAACCACAACAGTCGAGAAAAGGAAACATGGTAAGATGACAAACATCCCAGGTCAGAATCAAACTGGGGATGTTGCAATTACACGATATGTCTTAAGCATTCAGGACACCGCTACATCAATGCTTTTCTATTATATTCTATTATATTGTGATGAAAGAGGTCGTCCTGCGCAGCTCAGCAGCAGTAGCTTGGGCAGCTGTGATAGTGCTGTACCTGGCACCTAGGATCATGACATATCACACCAGCTGCCAGCTGAGACATTTTACACTGCAATCTGATCACAGATATGACCTGACATAAATCTGGACACACATACTCATTCACACACCAATAATTCTTCCAAATGAGCAAACAGGACATCTGTCATCAACTCCTAAATCAACATTGTTCGTCAGTGCCTTCCAAAGCTGTTCAAAATGACATCACAGAAATAATTCATGTTTTACGTCTATGGTTAAGGCTTTGCTCAGTTTGAAGAAGTGAAAACTAATGTTTACCTGTCACTGAATAAATGCCTGGAACAGTCTCAACAAGACTGAGCATTATAAGCCTCCTAAAGGTAATATTTATTTATGATTGGTGTACGGTGTCCACTCCCTGTATGACGAGTGCAGAGCATAAACCTTTACTTAGTTTTATGTTAAGTCCCAAAAGTTGGCCGGCTGAAATGACCTTCTGTCACAGTTATCCATCACTTCTATGGTCCTATTTAAAAAGCACAGGCTGTACAAAACATAGTTTGCACAATATTTCGTCATTGCAGCATCACATACACAGTACTGCAGTTTATCAGAGGCTGCTATATTTTTTTGTTGTGCCTGAGGTGCGCTGAGTCTAAACATGACATAAAATAAAAAAACCTAACATAAAATATAATAATGCTACAGTCACTACATGTGCATATCATACTGCAATATTCTATTTTGATGGGAAACACATATATGCATCAGTATAAACTCATTTGTAACTTGTCAGATATGGAAATTAACAACATATCCACATCATGTTATTAGTAGACATAATGTGGTCGCAATTATGTTTCCTACATGTCCTGTATTTTCGGTTGTGGTTTAATTATATAGAAACATAATTTCTGGGAGACAGGATTCAGCTGCGAGGATTGACTGTCCAGCACACTCTACCCATGTGCATGCATGTTTGTGTTGAGTGGGTGGGAGGGGGTGTTGGTTTTGGGGATTGCCATGATGCAAAAGAATCTGGACAAAGGGGAAAAAAAAAAAAAAATGGAAGACAGATGTTGATAGGCCTTGCCAGATTTATGGGGTTATTCTCAAACCTACAACTCCCATAAGTCAGGGGAAATGTCTAAGGTCAGTTTCATGACAGAGGAAACTGGGAGGATATTCCTCCGGGAAGAAGGCTGCTTACAAATTCTTGTGTCATCTCCTTCAAATTCATATTCATCTCAGACTGATAGAATCTCAAGTAAACAAGCAGTAAACCTTGGTCTTTGACTCAGATCTGGACTTTAAGCCTCATGTGAAGTTTGCCTCTCAATATACCTTATATCTCCTCAAAAATATTACCAAGGTGCGACCTTTTCTCTCTCTTCAGTGACAAAGAAATACTGATGTAAGCTTTTACACTGAGCAGGCCTGACTGGTGTGACCCTCTGGTCTGTCTGGTCTATCTGGTTCCTGCAAAGATCTTATAAATCAGCTACAGCTGATTCAGAAACCAGGCAGCCCGAGTGCTTACAAGGACCAGAGGGAGAGAACGCATTACACCTGTTTTAAATACTTTACATTTGGTGTCTGTTATTTTCCATATTGATGTTTAGATTCTTTAATGTGTCTTTAAAGCACTTTGTGTGTCATGCAGTGGCATGTACTTCTCACATGCTTAGAGTGTATGAATCAGTATGGCCACTCTGTTACGAGTCTGTTCGCTGCTCCAAACTGTAGGACTGAAACCTTTGATGAGGCAGCTTTTAGCTTTTATGATCCAAGCCGCTGGAACAGTCCAGTCCTGAGGATCAGAGAGCAGCTAGAAGAGCTAAACTCTGATATTATTTTAAACAGTAAAATAGCATCAAACATCTATTTTCTATGTAAAGATATAGTGGACTAATGGTGTCCTGAGAATGAAGACCAAAGCACAGGCTGGTGCACATCGGCCGGTGGACTGTCAAAACATCCATAAAGTTTTGGAAGTTTATACCAGCTCCATCAGCCTCTTACTTACCTGTCATTCTTGCGGGCTGGTCCCAGGAGTTAAGTCCATGGCTGAATTTTTTCCAAGTCCGACCTTGGAAGTGCAATAAATAAACCAATTGATTTATTTATTGCAGTTCTTTTGTATTGAAGCAACATCAAGAAAGACAAATTACTCAGAAAAGTGATACAGATCCATGAAAACGACAGACAGTCAAAGACAGATTGGTGCAGTTCCCAAAAGAACGTCTTGGAGGCCAACAAATCCCATGAAAAGCCCCAAATCTGCAATGAATCGATCCTTCAAGCAAGTATTGTGTTCTTCCTCTTTGCCAAAAGCTTTTTTTTTTAAGTCATACTATATACACTGCCTACCTACTATAAATGCAAGATCATAAACTTAAATGGTATAAAGAAAAAAAAATGGTTTAGGTCACCAAAAAGTGAGAAATCATGTAAATATTATAGAAAATATAACCTTTTTGGGAATTATAATCGGTTACAGATTTCCTACAAGTTCCTACAGGTGCCCCAACTTTTGTTGATGACTTACAAACCCTCTGTCTGTACAAAGGCAGTGTTGGAACAAACTGTGTTACTACACCCTCTGATGCATCCTTTGGACAATTCTGTTCTAATGTTTAAGACAATCTTGCCAGACTAAGCTGGACTCAGGTAGACTTATTACTTTCCTTTTTCAGAGGGGCAATAGAATCGACAGTAAAGGTGGCGTTATTTTCTTCTACATGCCTGTTCAATCAGTAGCAGTATTTATTTTATACCTTAAATGGATTGCTTCAGCAAAGAAGTGACAGAAACTGAGGGAGAAAGAGATAGAGAATGATGTATTTCTCATGGGACATTGGGGTTCATAGTTGGCACCTAACCCCTAAACCACCAGGGTGACAATCTTGTTTCCAGCAGCAGCAGACTGAACAAGATTTGATGAACCTGCTCTTTGCGACCTGTTCGGCACAAAACAGCAGCAACTAGCTGAGAAGCCACTGGAGTCAAAAACAGAGCTAAAAAGGAGTGTGGCTGTTGGGATAACATCCATCAGGTGAATGCTAATGTTGCCTCGAGTCTGCTGGATGTGGACGAGCATTTAGCTGTTTAGCTTAAAAGCTTGACATTCTTCATCTCTCTAGAGGCCAAAAATCATCAATTCATAGAAAGTTGTCAGAAGTGCTTTCCAGTTCCATCACTTTACCTGGAAGCCGAGCAGAATACAGAGGTACCACGGCGGCCTGTCGTTGAGGGAGTAAACCAAATCACCACCTTTGTCCACAGGCTCCTCCAGGGCCTCTGTGTGTGGCTCCTCGATGTCCACTGTCAGCTCTGGCTGTTCATCACTGTCTTTGCCCTTGGAAAGAAGCATAGCAAAGACAAACAAGTCATTAATTCACCAATGTCATTTATCCAAGTAACATCAAATAAAAAACAATATTTTTCCCACTTTAATTCCACACAGACTATTTGGACACTGACTCCCAGGGCTAAATTTTCTGTCAACACAAACATACCTTGAGCCAGTCAATCACTGTTGCATACCAGAGACACTCACCGAGCCAAAGGTAATGGTTCTTAATATTTTGGTTTTTCTTTGAAACGGAGGGTACGGAAAGCCTTCTATCTTCACTGTAATCTAGAGCTGTTGGTTTAGTTTAGTTCAGATGACAGACATAAATACTAAACATACGCAATACTGTGAGTTATGGGTGGGTGGAACATCTATGTGGGTGATAGTGGAGGGAAGGTAGGGTGAACAACATACCTTTCCCAAATCCTATCAAGATGCTGTTGTTGAAGGTGCTTAGAGCTGAATTGCTCTGTTGTTTCTCCCACACAACATGTCTGCAAAAGATTCTCAATCATCCAAATCATGGTCATCCAAAAACTTTCCCCAGGTCATCCAAGAAAGGTTTACCCAAGTCTCCCACCACTCAGTCCGAACTGAAGAAACGTCTTCAACTAAGTCCAGTTGCCCTCAATCCAACAAATTTAACCTTTTACAGCCAAATTCGTTGTTTTTAAAGAAAAGAAATTCATGCACTTTTTGTGATTTATGTTGCACTATAACATTATTACTCTGTGCTGTGACTTTCAGAGATGACACCGTCCTTCTAATTGTGTTTAATCAAGATGCAATGACTTTGATTAGGACTGAGGTTGGATTTGCAGCCAGAGACAGCATATAAATATGAAATATAACTCCATTTGCTTGCATTGTTTGAAGTATATATTTCTGTACTGGTTTCATTATATGTTTGGTTTGGCATGTGTCTGTACAGGTATGAAAGTGTCATACAGGTAATAATTGAGAAGACTTAAAGTAAGTTATAGACATTTATCCCTAAATTTAGCTACAGCACTATCAGATAGACATCTAGTGTGGGAATTTATGACCAATGGCATGTAATCCAGTAATAGGAATTCAAAAGTTATTTAGCAATGTTCCGATAAAAGAGGATTCTGTTGAAAGACTATTGAATGTTCCACTTCAGTGCCATGTGCTAGAACAAGATCAAGGGTGTGATTAAAACTGAAAGTGACAGCTGCTTAAAAAACGGGTGTAACATTTCAATATCATGGGCTTTGCCAGTGAAAATTGGCGCAGTCTGAGCTCAACAAATTCAACTGGAGGAGCTGGGTAATCTGGCGGGTTTTTTATACAATGACTGAACACCAAAGTCTGGGATTTTCAACTGCTGTTCCCAACCTTTTTCAACTTATGGCCCACTTGGAAATCTCAAAAATGTTGGCGGCCCACATGCGACCCCTTAACGATATGGAGGCCAATAATGCCTTCTCCAAGCACTTTTTATTAACAACTGAACATTCAGGACTGAACTGAAAGCAGGGGAAACATGTTGGAAGCTCAATTTTTCTTTTTTCTTTGGTGGGGGAGAGATCACTTGTTGATTCAACATCTGTCTCTTGGCTCTCTTTCCTTTTAAATCTTCATGTTGCTAACCAACCAACCATTTTGATACTCAAGTTTTTGCCATGGATGTAATCTTTTAGTGCGCAATCAGACTGAGATAGTAAATAAGTATACGATGTGTTCAGGCAAGTGACAACATAAAAAAATCATTGCCTTATCACAGTGATAGATCTTAATACAACCAAAATTGTATTGTTTTGCAAATGATTTATCAGCCCACCTTCGATACCTTCGTGGCCCACAGGCTGGGAACTACTGGGTTAACAAAAAGTTGTGATTGCAGCACCTGGGAAAGCTGGTTTCTATTGTACCAACCCCTTCTTAGTCCACACTCAGTTCCATGACTGGTCCATGCTCAAACTGTGGGGATTTATTTCACCATTCAACAAAACAGCCTGACGCTGTGGCCTCCCTACATCACCTGCCTGCTCCAGTAATCCAGTGAACGAATTTTGTTACATGCTTCTTATATATTTGTGCTTATCATTGTGCAGCTGTGATTTAGAGTGAGCTGCCCACCTATAGGTGCCTCCTGTTGATTGTTATTGTTTTAAGAATCAGGGACACCCTGCTATAATGACCACCCAACTGAGCAAGGTCTACTTAAAACCACATGTGCATGTGTGTTTACTGTCTGTATGACTGTGTTCATTGGAGTAATGGGACACTAAATCAGTTGTACAGATTGTAGGAAAAGGGGTAGTTGGTCCACTTGTATTTTTGTTTACCTTATGGTCAGTGCAGGAAGCCACCTTTTGCCTTTTGTCAAACAGGTAAGTGAGTGTACATTAGTGTTGCTTTCGTCAACGAAAATTATGACTAAATATCTTCGTCAACGAACCTTTATCACGTGACGAAAACGAGACGAGACGCAACGTAAATGCTGGTCATGTGACGATAACTATAATTAAATATATAATGCAATATTGTTGACGAATAAAAACGAGACTAAATGTGGTTTACAAAATAAAAACTCTGCTAAAATGTCCCTTCATTTTCGTTGACTAAAACGAGACGAGACGAAATGTTATAACGTCATTTCGACTCGTTTAGTCGAGTTATTATTATTTTGCAGTATTTCTGTTTCCTGTGTCTCACTTCATCAGGTCGCACTGCGCCGACGCATGCGACGTCACTTCCTCAATCCCCACTCGCGGGCGGCATTTAGAAGTTGCAGCTGCGGTTGAACGACAATTTCAGAAACATATAACACGACAGAGAAAAGGACCGATGGCCGGCAGCCAGTCGGGGTTCTTCTTTGGAAGAAAAAGACGAAATGACATTTGGACACACTTTCATTACATAGAGGTGGAAAAAAAAACAGAATGTGTTGTGGAAAAAGATGGGGAGAAATGCGGCCACAAAATCACAGGAAAACATGTTTGGTTGGTAAAATAAATATGTTGTAAATTCAAATCAGAGCGTCTTGTGTGGAATGGATGTATTCTTGAGTCTATAAGGTAACAATAATATAATAATAAGATAACCTTGTTTGAACTGTGAAATGGGTTTGGCTAAAAGAAAATTTTGGTTTTGTCTATACTACTAGGTACTTATACTATACTGGGTTAAATAGAATTGCATTACTAGAAAGAGACTAAAATCAAATTTTCACTGACTAAAATAAGACTAAAATGCTCAGACTTTTAGTCGACTAAAACTTGACTAGACTAAAAAGAGTATGAACATGACTAAAACTAATAAAAACTAAAATGACAGCTTGACACAAAGACTAGACTAAAACTAAAACTAAAACAGGCCGCCAAAAACAACATTAGTGTACATCCTCGGTCGTATGCAGGTTTAACAAGCAGGGAAAATTTACTGAGGTCTGGACCTTTGTGCCCTTATCTTTTGCATGAATTACTTTTGAAAATGTCTTGAACACGACACAGACAGTGCCAGAGGTTCGGTTCCAATTGGGGTGAGAAAAGTGTGAACGAGCATTTTACATCAAAGTGTCCATCCCATAACATAAGGTATGTTAACTCCCTCACCATTCATATTGTCAGAGGCAAAGTCATAAACCTTTACTAGACTCACTTCTATTTACTCTCACAAATACCACGAGAAACTTGAAACCAGAGATCTTATTTGTATTCCTCTATTTTCTCTCTTTCCTTCTTTGCCATTTAAATCATTGCGGTGACATCAAACACGTGGTAAATCATAGAAGTGAGAGAATAATACAAAAATCAAGTGTGGTGCTCTGTTATGTAACACAGATGGCTTTCTTCCCATTATCCAAAGACAGTTAAAGCATGTCAGGTGGTTCAGTACAGAGAGAAACAAATTTTGCAAATATACAGCAGGACTCAGACTTTTGAACCCTGCTGTGTTTAATGATTTATAAACAAATTACAGTAAATAAACGATGTCCATGTGCACACAGAAGTCAGGACAAAGACGTTAAATCTTCAAAACACACATCTGAGGCTACTATTGAAACGTATTTCTCTCTATAGGTTAGAGACTATGTATGTAGTCATAGGTGTCTATGTGTTTTTCATCCCTGTGATGGACCGGCGGCCTGCTCTGTCCAGGGTGTTTTTTTTACAGCATCCTTTGGGAAAAGGTGTTAGCTGATGATGGCAGATGTGAGTGTGATTTGCATTAATAACTATTAAGGTGATCCTTAAGGGCCACCTGATATGTGAGACAAGGGGCTTTCTTCAAATGCAAAGAGGTCAACTCCCTCTTTAAACAGGCCACACGGGACAGATCAGTTTTCTTGTGGGCTTGTATAAACCCTTTTGAGGATGTGCCTGTTTGAAGTGCAAGTATGCCTTGCCTTTGGTGGTTACAAACAGTAAAGGCCCCCCGGTAATGCCACAGCAGCCTATTACTAATCATTAACACAGGAAAACAAAGTCTTGTCCAAGGTTTCTTTTCAGCAGCTCTCAGTTGTAATAACTTCCTGAGCTTCTGTAAATGATAAAATTCTAACTAGTAGAGATTGAATTCAACCTCTTCTGCCCTCAACCAGCGCAGATTTATCTTCAAACACAAGAACCTGATTTACAGTGCATTCAGAAAGTCTTCAAACCCCTTCATTTTTTCACATTTTGTAATGTGGCATCCTTTAGCTAAAATGAAAAAAAGGAAATTCTGTATGTATATACTCGATAATACAAAGTGAATTTTAGAAATTTTAGCAAATTTATAAAAAGGTTATTAATTCTTAAATGCAGGAAGTTTGGAACAATCAGAATTCTTCCTAAAGCTGATCTCCTGGTCAAACTGAGCAATCAGGGGTGAAAGGTAAGAGATAACTTCATACTTAATATACAGGAAAAGGGACATGATAAAAATAAATAAATAAATAAAAAGATAAAAACAAAAAACGTCTTACCCACACGTAGTTGTGCGTGCATACAATTTTAATTAAATTTATGTAATTTGTACAGTTATTCACTGTATATCACCCAGTAAAACACTATAAATCCTCTTCCAGTAAATAACTGTAATTTCCATTGCATCATGGGATTTTTTTGTGACGTAATACACCGCATACAGTGATTTACTCTATTTTTTTTTTTCAAATTGCGGTATGTTACTGTATTCCTTTCGCGACCATTCACCGTTTTTTTTTCTTCTCATTACTTGTTTTATTTCCGTATCATTTTATTTTACATTTAGAGTGACAACCTAGCTAGATTTATATTGGGAACCACACATATTTTTTCGGGGAGGGAGCGCAGGAGGACGGTCACACACACTAAAAGTTCCGGGCAACACATTCACCTGTGCCGGTGTTTAAGAAGAGTTTTCTCCGTAAGAGACACAGACCAGTAAGTATGGTACAAAAATAAGAAATAAATAAATAAGAATACATACATATACAGTAATTACGCTTGTGAGGTCTGTGCACCAGAATTTAAGATAGTTTAAAACTTACTCTGTGCACCCGAATTTAAGCTAGCTTAATATTTACGCTTTTTTTTTTTTAGCTTTAGCTGTAGTTGTTTGTTGTAGTTTTCTTAAATGGAATAAAGGACTAACACTGGCTAGCTAAAGTTTATCATTAACCTTACAATGTTATATTTGTTAAGTGGATACGTTTTTGTGAGAGTGATTGCTGTACAGTACAAGCAGCAAAGATTTTCTTTTTCAAAGCTTAACGAGTGGTAGACAGAAACAAGACAGAGATCTATTTTGGTCCAAAGTCAATTCATATCCCTTTTGTGTTTCGTATGTAAGTATTATCCGTGAAAAAAAAAAAAATTAAAACTATGTATAACTGGCCAGCTTTAAAACCTTTTGTGCCCATGCAAAAAGCCATAGAAATTTGGCTAACCATAGGTCTTACCATGACATAGAAGAGTGTCCTGGAAATTTCAGGACATTTTCTGTGTTAAAGACTCACATGCAGAGAAATCACTTCCCTGCTGTGTCACAGAGATGAGATGTGTATCAGCATAGTGGTAACCTCAAATGCAGTGTTCAAGGTTGACAATAGTTTTTCCTTGCCGTGCATTCATTTGAGATTACACATACGCAATGGCAAAAAAGTCACTTGTCCTTTTGAGGGATGCTGACAATATTTTAGAGTGAGGTCATCCTTTGCTGCACATATATCTAGGAAACACAGGTAGTCATTTGTTGAGCTGCCACATGCACCACAAGACACTGACAAGTTCAACACATTCAAGACCAAGATGAGACTGTTAATTCATCTCTTGATAGAAATGAAATGAACCCAGATTTGAACCCTGACACATTTTTAAAGAATTTGGCGCAGTGTTATTTAAAACTTCCAGCCTCTGATCTGTAAACTGTATATAATATGAGTAACCTAAACTTGTAAATATCTGTTAATGTATTCCTTATCCTTTCCTTATCTTCAGTGAACGGAATAATACCGTCGACACCGATGTTAACTGCTTGCCAAATGAGCAGACAGCGCCCTGCTTATCCTTGGAAGTGACAGACGGACATGAGGACCTCACACCTCCTCGTACACAACCCCACAATCCTGGATTCTCTATGACAAAAACACAGAACTCATGGATCAGCCAGTTCAAGATTCCTTGGGACAAGATGCCTGCTTCACTCTCACAGGCAATATTTAGAGGGCAAAGTAGACGGCTGTGGCCGCATAAATTGGAAGCCAAAATGTCTCCCAGAAGGAGAGACAAAGGTCTCTTTAGAGGACAGAAGAACAAATATGGCAGCTATATTTCAGTCTGCTGGCCCCAGAGCTGCAGACATGCCAGATATTGACAATTCAATGAGTTTCAGATACATTTATCAATGACGCATCATGAATACCTGCCCTCCTCCTCCTGTCAGTGTGACTGAGGAAAAATGGCTTTTCCTCTTTACAAAAAGAGGACTCTGCGCCCGTTTCAAAACTCTCATAGGTATTGATATCTGTGATCTAGGAAGGAGGAAGGGGAAGAAGACCATATACTTCTTCCAAAGGCAGGCTCAGGAAAGAGACGTTCAAGGTCTTCTACAGGACATTGAGAGCAACACAACAGCCACGCAGCAGAACCAGACCAGCATAGTAGACGTAAGTAGGCAAATAGTTTTGTGAATTACCTGAAATGTGTATTTGGTCATTTTGAGGCTGTATTTGAAACATGTTGTAATCCAGGGCTTTTTTGTGTTTTAAAGACAACTGCAGCAAATAGCATTCCTTGAGAAAGACATGACCCTGCCAGCCACTCCTAGACTGATAATGCTTGGTAAGAGAGGACTCTCCTGTTATTATGCAAAAGGTTAGTGTGCTCCATTTGGAGTATGCCTTTTTAAAAATTGTGTTATTTAAGTTAGGAGAATCAGAGTTTGACTTCAGAGCAGCCATGACATTGGAATCATCTAGCAAAATTAAATTTAAGGAATCCCTGTAAAAATTGGTCATGAATCAGCAATTTAAATATTTTCAGAATCATACTTTCAGGTGTTTTCTGTGCATTTAAAGCCTTAGGTTGAACCACAGACGAAGAAAAAGCAAAAAAAAACATGTGTTTGAAGCACATTGCACTTTTTTAAGATATTAGTGAAGTTTCCTCCTTCCAGCGGAGAGTCTGTTGAGAGGCTGCTGTGATAATTATAACATTCAGAGAGCAGACATTTTGGAAGACATCAAAAAAAGGTTAATGCTACAGTCATATACCCTTACGGGAAGTTATCTGCTGTGATCTAAGACATTTCTTTTACGTTATTCATTATTGCATCCGTCCGGTGCGCAGTCACCCCTTTGTTTTTAGGGAAATATTTGCTTTAGAGCGTGCTGTGCGATATTACACCTGTGTGTAGAAATAAAAGGACATTGAGTCCTTATAAAATGTTCAGGAAGATGCTCAGGGAGAAGGGAAGAGAAGTTTCCACCCAAGGAAAGTGTTTTTTTCTCCCAGTTGGACCCTATTACTTTTACAGCTCTCTCCAGCTTTTCAATTTTTTTTTAACCCCTTCCACATCCTTCTGTCACCTCAGTGTTTTTTACTTGAAAACAATGTTTTGGACCGTTGCAAAGAAACAAAACATCCCACTGAAATGAAACCCAGATAGATGAGAGGAGGAGTTGATCACAATGGTCTAGCTGTAAATTCCCAGGGGGCTGATTGAAGCAAAGCGTGTCCACATCATCTGGATCAACCTTGAGTCCATAACAAAAGCTCAAACAGATGTTGGACCTGACACAAATTTTCAATTGCTAACGCCACACACTATATATCATGTCATTAAATAACTTGTGATAAATCAGCAGGATTCATCAGCTGCCTCACCTGACTGATGTAGGGCATGTCTCCGGGGTTATCAGGTCATCTCCCCCCTGCATTTGATTCACTTTAGACAGATATTGGTCCGGAAGGCTCAGTGGTTATTTCCAGCATCTGAGAACCCTTTAACCCCCAGCTACACTATTTCACAGACAAACCTTCAGAGATGTCTGCATAGTTCCCAGCATTCATCAGCGTCAGTTCTTACAGGTCTTTGACAACAGGCTCATGATGCATATATTTATTTTTTACCAGTGATTTAGATAAAAATGTCCTGTCTCAATCTTATTTAAAAAAAAAATATATATAAAAAAATAAAAAAAAAACTTAAAAAATTATGACTTATATCAATAGTTCTCAAACTTTTTCACATCAAGGACCCTAAACTGACATAAATTGGACCGCAGACCGCCATTTGATAAGATTTGGTCCCTGGGTTAAGGGACAAGATTTTTGCTGTTAAATGTTGTACTACAGAGAGTGTTTGAAACCCATGACCAAAATCGTCGTACTTTCTGTCACTGTGTTACTTATGGATGGAATTAGTGAACATGAATTATTCCCCTTTTTTTGAGTGGGACCCCAAAGAACCCCCCAAAGACCCCTTGGGGAACTTTATGTGATCAATAGTAATCAACATGGTTGAGTTAGTGATTAAGGCTGGTATGATTTAATACTGACAATCTTTAACCTATTCTCTCCTCCATAAGAGGTTAAACTGGTCAACAATACAGCACCGGCCAAGAGTTTTAAAGCACTTCCATTTTCCCATGTATTACTGAAATGTACATAGTGTAATGTCTCAGTGTTTCTGAAACTAAAGCACTTAACAAAAACATAAATAAATACTTCATTTTTTATTTTTCTTAACAAAAAGTAATCATGGAATCTTAAATCCTAAATTGAATCTAAATCTTTGACTCATTCAGCAGCCGAACACACCGGTGTTCTTTCTACACTGGAAATCACGTAATGTTTGGAAAGTTTGCTCCAACATTGTTGCTGAAGGTCCCATAAATGTGTTGCACTTGCACGTTCTGTCCAGTTCATTCCAAACCAGCTCCATGAGGTTTAAGAGTGGCGACTGTGCTGCTCCTCCATCATGTGAAGCCAACGTCTGGTTCTTTTCTTCCGATGCTTTGGCTCATTATTTTGCTGTAGGATGAACCTCTGACCAACCAGTGTGTCTTCCTTCCTTTTCTTACTTGTCTTTTTCTCACCATTCTGACAGCAGCATACGCTCATACTTCCTGCAGCACAGTGTTGTCCAAATAATGCGTCAGAGGATGTAGTAGCACAGTTTGTTCAAACACTGCCTTTGTATAGACAGAGGATTTGGTGTTTGCATTAATTTTTAAGTCTTTATTTACTTAAATAGCTACATTTTTTTCCCAGAAAAAAGCCTGTGAACAGGATCTTTCAGTTGTTTTTTTTTCCTCAAAACTAATAAAAACACCAATAAAACTGGAAAAATGTGGGTGCCTTTGACCAGTAGTGTATGTGTAAACACGTATGTATCAAAGCCATTACCTATCCGACTTCAGTTTTCAGGATTACATTTCCTATCCTAACTTTTGCATGTACAGTACATTGTGGGACGTCCCATGTGACCCATTAGATATCTTCAAATGCAAAGAGGTCAGCTCCTTCTTAACACAGTCCACATGGGGCAGATCAGATTCCAAGGCGTTTGTACAAACTCTCTTGAGGATGTGTCTGTTTGAAGTGTAAGTCAGTAGATGACACCAGTGTTCCAACTGTGACAGGTATTCAGAGGTGGGGGGATATTAGATGGTGACATATGAGATGACCGATGGAAAAAAGACAAAAAAGAAAAGTTTACCATTTTTAAGTCAAGCAACAGCTCAGATTATATCCTCCTCAATCATAATGAGGAAAACTGACATTGATACTTAGAATTATTTCATCCGGATTGAGGAGCTTTGTCTTTACAATAGCTACAGCCCAACCCTACATTACAAACACACTAGAGCACAAGTGGGGATGTAGATAAAGAAGCCCATATTAAACAAGTTTCTACTGTGTTGTGTAGCACACAGTCAGTGATGTAAAGCTGTCAGAGGCTACTTTTGATATTGTACAGTAAAATAGGTTGTAATCCCATAAGGATCAGGAACCCATAACCAGAACCATCAGCCCACACTCAATTTGAACCCTGGATGAAACAGGATAAAGACGCTGTTTATATTTGTACTATATATCCCAGACTTTTTTGGGCCCCTGAAGCCAATTTATTGTTTATTAAATTTACATATTACTGGCAAATATTAAACTGTAACAACTAGCGTATGACATATTTTCCTCCACTTTTAAATCCAGGGGTGAAAGCAACAAATTACTCTCATTACTGAAAAGTGTTTTTTTTTTTGTTTTTTTTTGTGTACTTCTAAATCTGTAACTTACTCGTACTTAAGTATTTCTTAACTCCAGTATCTTAAAGTCAGACTCAGTCCTGACTAAAAACAAAAGTCACATGATGAAGTTATGATTAACTGTGTGAGAATGCAACAAAGAGTCAAATCAGCAGCTGCAGCAAAGAAGTTGCTGCTGGTTGGATCAGCATCAACAACTACTGTGTTGCCAAGCAACTGCTGCTTTATTTTGTTGTTTAATCTACAAGAAGTGGCAGCTGTTTGATTTATGTAGCTTGATTTATGTATCTTAATATTGCTACATAAAGTCTATGTAGCCCGTGGTGTCCTGGTGTTTCTACTGTTTTGTCCCATTTATAGAAGCTCTGTGTATAATACAATACGGCTCACACATCACCGCACACTATATCCTCCAAAAACATCATATATCAATAACTCTCTCCAACAATTAATAATATTGAAATTGTAGAGCTGTTTTATTAAACTGCATTAGTTTTAGATAGGTGTTCCTAATAAACTGCTAACTGAGTGTAATTGTGCAATTATCAGTTGTATGCACGGGCTGCAAAGTGCCTGGCTGGAACTTATTGGTTACTTTCCGTGCAGTTCTCACCTGAGAACGGTGTATATATGCATTCAAATACTAATGCATATATACACCTGGTGGCCTTTTATCGTATGTTATTGTAAACCTTATATTTTAGAAAATACAATTACAATTTTCCACTACTCTTTCCACCCCTATTTAAATCCCAGCACCAACGATGTTTCTGTAGTTCACAGACCCCTGCAGTTAAAGGCTACATAATCCTTTCAAACTATGAGTAATACTGACCTTACTGGTCAAACGGTACAGTATGCTCCATGTGAACATCTGATACCATTGATCAAGTTTTCCCTTAAACAATAGACTCTTTATCTTACACTATATTTCCTGTACTCCTCCAACAATAATAATATACCAGGTGCAGAGGGTCTTCTGTGACCCTGTCTGCACTTCTGGTTGAAAGATTCTGGTATCTATTGTTCTGGACAGTGGAGAGGGAACAGTGTTAGGGGGAGACAAGTGAAGACATAAAACAGGGCCCATATTATAGGTTATGGCTTTGATCCTGCTGTATGTGAGGGACCTTTCAGCACTGGATTTAAAATGGCAATCAACCAATTAAATCTAAGCCATCTATCTATCTCAGTGTACTGTACCTTATCAGTAACAGTGTCTGGACTATTGCACCATCCCTCTCACCGGATGCCTGACACATTACACACCAGAGCGAGTTCACGAGATAACATCCAGACTGCAGTGAATATGAGAATATTTCACACCGAAGTCTTATGAGTGAAAAAGGCCACATGCTGTGGCCCTTTGCTCTGAAACCTGCTGTGTCCCAGAGGGTGAGCCTGGCACTCACTCAGCACTTCAAACAAAAGAAAACACCTTATGCACATCCCACCGTCGCGTCTGTCTCACACGAGAGTCACATGACAGAGACGGACCATGCAAATGCTGGCCCATCTGCACCGCATTTCCTCCCCTGTCTTTGACTTGCTCTCACGGTACTTAATTCTCAGCAGGTAGTGTACACACGGACATCTGCTTCAAGGGATTACATGACCGTTTGCTTCCATCTAGTGGTTATCTACCTGCACTCTAGTGACCGCAGGTCAATGTGAGTGGAGGGATCCAACAACTACCAGTACCTACTATTTCCTTTATACTATTAGAGAAGGGTTAGTTCCCTTATATTCCTGAAAAAACACATTTTCTCAACAATCGTTTGTGGTATCTGGACATGTTGATGGTCGTAGTGTGGTGTTTTTGTCTAAGTGAGATATTGCTTCTCAGATTAGTGACTTTGGTGATTTAAAAAAAATCACCACACTCCCACCTTTACTACATCATTATAATAATGATGATCAAAATGGGCAATATTATGATTATTTTTATAGTGTCTGCTGTATATATATATATATATATATATGTACACAAATATATAGATACTATAATTGATAATATATTTGCTATTACATTATTAATATAATTATTATATTATGATTGTTATTATTATTACATACCACAGATTCTAATTATTAAATGTATTAATTTGTAAATTAAATTTTAATTTATATTATTATAATATATTATTAAAACATCCATGCACACACACACACACACACACACACACACACTCAAACATACCCTTCCTAACCTAAGATCTTACAGTATATACTCCATGTAAGTCTGTTTTATGTTTTCTGAGTCACCATGTCTTCCATGACACTCCATATATAATATTGTTATTTATGAATTATCAAGTCATATTAGTTCACCAAAAAATAAAAAAATCTTTTAAAAAAATCACCAACTCTCATTTCCAGGATCAAAACTTCTGTTTTCTGTGGATTTTCCAGAATAACTGGTAAACTGTTTGTAAAAAGCCAAATTTTATAAATTTGTTTTTTAAAATATTAATTAATTAATATATATATAATAAATAATAATAAATTACTGCCACCCATGTCCTGTCACTCATGTTCTCCATTGTCTCCCAACTTAAAAAAGGCAAGAACGGCCAAAAACACTACAGCAAAGTAAACCATCTGCATGGCTGCATCAAATTAAGTAAGAAAATATATACTTTTGTGTGTGTGATTGGGGAGACCTTGTTTAAATAGTTTAGAAAGTAAACAGTGAATTGTTAACATGAAAAACACACACAGTGCACTACTATTAGCGGTAAAATGTAAGTTGTTGGTTTACTGTGAATAAACCAACAATGTCAGTGTCAGCCCAGGGGGAGGTCTGACCACGTCATCATACCACTAACTAAAACTGAATACGAATGTGATATCATTATTTCCTGATCTGCAAAGTGGTCACCACAGCTATTAGATGAACACAGTGGAGTAAAGAGCAGGCTACATTATTTCTTCTGTAAATGTAGTGAGTCGGAGATACAGCAGCTGCAAACAGATGGTGCTAAAAGTGTGGTTAATCATCACTGAAGGTATTCAGAGCGATTACTTAGCATGCAGCGTCATGTGCTGGGATGTGTGCCTTCCACCATGCAGCTGAGATGATACGGACAGATAAGTTGGGGCGTGGGAAGACCAATGAGTTAGCTGGCTGCCTGGATGATCTTCGAGAGGCTCTTCTGGTTAGTGACTGTAAAGATCACTGTAGTAAACTAAAGAACTGCTTCAGTGGTGCTATGATGCAGCATCTGTGAACTTACTGCGTGTACTGCACTGATTACAATACAATAACCTCAGGATTTAACCATCTCAACCTCTCCTTCTGTTTCTTACACGTAGTGGTATTGGGATGTTATTAGTTAATATTTACAAATGTACACTTGCTGATGCGGTGAGAAGCCTGTTGACTGAAACTACAATGTGAAGTGTGTTTTCTCTCCGAGTCAGGTGTGTACAGAATTCCTCCTTCAGTACAGAATAGATGCACTTGTCAGTGCATCTGTCTAACCCGACACAGAGGTCGCGGCTTCTCAGGTGCCTTAGAGGCAGCAGCAAATACAGCGACAATGACTTTCACCATTTCTGACAATTTAACTTTGCTACCGTGTTCTCCCGCTTACATTTTTTTTTGGGGGGCCTTTTTATGCTTTTATTGACAGTGCAGTAGAGAGAGACAGAAAATGGGGAGGCAGAGAGAGGGGGAATGACATGCAGCAAAGGGCTGTCCGATGCAGGACTCGAACCGGGGCGGATGCTCAACCAACTGAGCTACTCGACGCCCCCTCCCGCTTACATTTTAATCTACATACCTACAGTTAAAAAGAAAATGCAAATCATTTGCCAAAAATTTGAATCTGGACATTCACGGTTTTCTATCCAAAACCTGCAAATTTTGAAGGTGAAGTTCCTGTTGGAGGAGTTGTGTAAACTGAGCTGTGCTTCTGTGACCCTCTCTTTGTGAGACTCGCAGACTCGCAGACGACTGAGTTTGTACTTACCGATTTCCACACTCACACAAACATGCATGCACACAATCAGTACAGTACTTGCAATATTTAATACCACCATCTCTTATTGAGCTATTTCTCTTAGCATAATGGTCGTTCTATACATAAAGCAGCATTTTTTATCTTTTACATTAGGCCAGTTATTGGTCACCTCCAGAGTTATCTACAATGAGTTAAATACCACAATGAGCCTCAGACCTCATCGCCACGGTACAGTAACTCTGACCCTTGAGCTCTTCACTGTTGACATGTCGATGTTCCTGTGACCAGAAGTATCTGTGCTTCATTCTCTCATGAAGCCTGTCTTTGTTATTGGACTTCAGCCTCTTTCCTCTGTTGACATCTGAAACCTTAAAAGGTCTGGCACTACCTGACTCACTGGCAAACAGAAGCTCTTTTGTCTAAAATGCAGGAAAACTGCAAAAAAAAAGAAAAAAGAAGCATAATAATAATAATAATAATGCTTCACTGGTGAACTCCAAACATGACAACTGGCAAAGACATATACTATATATGGAAAAGATCCGAGCACCTACATGCATACTGAACAGCATGAGGACAGGGAGGGAACATTGTAGGCTATGGGTTAAATCCTTTAACAGATTTATGAAAATTATAAAATTGAATCTGAATAAAATAAAAAATAATAATAAAAACATAATCCCTGCATTTACTGAAACTTTTTGATCTCACTGTTTAATACATATGTCCTTTTTCTGCTTCCATTATATCCATTATATTACAGTTTGAATCAGTTATTAGCCTTAAAGATTGACTGCTGGGATTTCTCACTTGCTAAATATGCTTTTAGCTTTTAATCCAGCAGAAAATCTTTAATAAACATGATATTCAGCTGTTAAAATTAAATCTGCCTTAGGATGAGAATATCTGCCAGTGATTTGTTTGAAATGCAACTTAAAAAGGAGCTGTGTGCCAGTTTTGCTATTGCTACATAGCTAACGTTAGCATTAACAGCTGATTTTTTACCAGTCTAGAAGAAACGTTGCAAGTTTAGCATCAAATTTCAGTCCTTTACTATCTCCAGCAGTTAACTCTTTTTATCACATCTTTTCTTCTACTGAATTTGTCACTGTAGCATTCAAGTTGAAGCTGCTCAGAAGGTTTGTTTTAACCTCGTCTTGTAAATGCAACAATGGCTTAAACTCTTGGAAAGACTGGTAAATTAACAGCTGTTAAGGCTGACGTTGGCTATGTAGCAATAGCAAAACTTGCAAATAGCTCCTTTTAATATATGACTAGAGAATGGGGCAATCAAGGTGCCTGGCAATCAAGGTGTCTGGCAAATGTATAAATGTTAATATAACTATTTTGAATTTTTTCTATGTTAGAGTCTCTTGTTGGGCTTTGAATAGGAGTTTTGGGTGGTATACAATACATATAATAACAGTAATAATAAATGAAGCCATTGCCCTTTGCAAGTGTTGACAGACTGATGTGTTCACACATCTGGAGTCAAAGCTAGGTTGTTTGTTATGTTTTCCTAATTTTCTAAATTCTTCCGTTATTTGGGATGGGGAGTAAAGAAGGGGAAACATCAACCTCAGACTCAGCTGTGTACACTTGCATACCCCATGCAGCCAAACCATTTTCTCTCTCTCTCTCACCCTCTCTCACACACACACACTCACACACACACACGTCCCCACTTCAATATCCTTTATTCAGTCTCTTGTCTTTTGGTTGATGTTTTACCAAAGAGCATTTCTAGTTTTACCTTGAAGCTATTCCATCCGCCTCGACTACACTCGATTGATCTTTACCACATACTTTGAAACCGTGCAATCGATTCCACTGAAATGTCCCGTCTTTTACGGAGCACATGCACACGGTGGTAATTTCACATTCCACAGGGGCTTACATTTAGCTCTCACTGTTACTGTAAGGTAAGAAAACAGCACTGTGAGTCACCTTCTCTTGGTCTCTTAGGAAAAGTGAAACTGAAACAACTTTCATTTCATCTTTATATTAAAACGATGTGCATGCACTAAACAGCACAACATCAACCTGTATCTGAAACTTTGATATTATCGGTTTCACAAAGCCAAATTGAAGGATTAAGAAAACACTTTCGCTTACCACAAATGCAAGATTGATTGATCCTCGTTCCTTGAATCCGAGCTCTATTTTCTCCTCTGTGGTGAGATGCATTCTGGTAAACAAGGCAAGGTGGTGTGTAGTTGCTTCTGTGGACCTAAGTGTCGGCTCTACACACATACACAAGCACACACGGTGGGAGTAAAACTGACTGACGCAGAACTAAGAGGACAATGTGACTCACGTCACCAGGGAAACTGAGTATCACAGTCAAGAAGAGAGTGACTCAGTTATTTTCTAATCTCCTCCCTGGCTCTGAAATGTTTCTGGTCAGTAGCTAACTGTATGTAGGCTTAACTACCCCGACTTACAGTCATGTGTCTGCTGTTGTGTGACGATTGGATCCTATGAGAGTAGACAAACACGTTTGTCACATGAATGTTTACTTTGTCATACATATTAAAACGGTCTTTCAAAAGATCTGAAGTTGAGAGATTTTGGGAATAGGTTTCGTTGTGCAGTGTTTCAGTGGATTTCAGTGTCTGATTTGTTTCATGGCTGTTTCTCTATTTTTTTTTTTTTTTTAAGATGCTATAGTTCACCTGCACTACAATGGACACCATGTTATCACACAGTCACAGTATGATGCTTGACATTTAGAAGGAATGACACTGTCATTAACATCAGTCTATGTTTGAGTTCCTAATGGATCAGTGTTCCACTGACTCACATGAACTCACATAATCACTCCACGCTCCGGCACTAAAGCCTGCAGTGAGACTGTTCAATTCAGTCACTTCCTGTCTCTAGAGCAGTTTCATGTACATTATAGGATGTGCATCTCTGTTGCAACTTTCAAAACTAAACTTAAAACTTATCATATAACTTCTATAAGATCTTTTATTGTATCTTCCCTTACCACCTGTATTTATTGTTATATAACCATGAGTGCAGCCTTCCCCTAACTTTAACCAATGAGAAGTAAGTAAGTGTTTTTAAAAAGCTCACTGTCATCCCCGTGCAGTGTAGCCGCGTTGAACAGCACCGTGCTGGACAGGTGACAGGTGTGTCTGTTCTGAAAGACGTTACAGCACAGGAAAAAAAAAAGAATTAATTTGCTATTCCCTTGTTTCCAGAGAGGGCACGCAGCAGGCAAACCCAGTACTGCTACTGGTCCTGGTGTGACATAGATGTGCTGGACATATTATTTGAATGTTTAAATACAAACAGTCACTTGGTGAAATGATTTCAGGTTTTGATTTATTACTTTTTGAACATTTTCAGTGAATTTTACCAATACCGTGATAATACTGATAACTGTGATTTTTTTGGTCACTATAATTGTGATACTAAATGTCTTTTCCGTTTCATATCTATCGTGGACAGACATTGATTACACTGTCTGTCCGCAGTAATGAAACCGAGCGTCTTGGGTTCATCTAACTAGGCAGATTTAGTAGTAAAATAAAATATATAGAACATAGAGACGTAGTACGATGAAAAGTAACAACAGCTTATTTATTTTTATTAACACATGTGTCACTTGTCACTGGTCATTTCTTTGGGAAAAGCACTGTAGGAGTCATAGCAAACTTCTCGCCTTATGTTTTTATGTGCACAGGCTTGTACTTATTTATCATAGAACCAAATACTTTTCATGCTTTTAAATGAGTGGTAATGTCTATAATCCAACCCTACAGAAAAGGAAAATCAATTTGTCTTTATATCTATGAAAAACCTCGACCTCAAGTAACCCATCCTGTTCTGGTTTTCTGTCTATGGTCCACCGATTCTTACTGGCTTCTCTCTTTTCCTGTGTCCTTGCATACACTTTCATCACACCCCCTCCGCACACACAGATGGAAACTGAGTAACTGCAGTTTTTCTGTGCCGTGATTATTATTAGAACCATCATCCACAAGGCTGAACATCCCATAATCTCCCAAACACGCATTACTTCACATTTTATTTTGCAGATTTTCTGGGAAAATGGTTAGAATTATGTGTAAAGTTCAGATGGAAACTTTCATTTCACTATCGAGCAGTAGTTTCTGATCAGGGGATCCGCTGGTCTGTCCCTCTCTTACCCCCAGGAGATGGAGAATAGATAGGGCTCGTTAAATTTTCTCAAGACTAGTACCAATAAAAGTAAACTTGACTGGAATGCAGACTCATTAATGAGAAAACAATAAAAAGAAAATTACGATACATTTACTCTTTCAACAAATATTTTGTTTTTGTCCGTTTAGTAAAATAAAATAATAAAAAAAAACAATAAGGAAAGACAAAATCTTAAAAAAAATCATATACTCTCAATCATTAGGGAGGTCGGCTTTAAAAGTCAGCTATAAGAAAGCAGATTTATCTGATCATCTAGTCTGTAAAATGCGACTCAGTGTTTTTTAGCGGTTTTGGTCGCATTTAAAAAAAATCCTCCTGTACCCGGTAACTGTGGTGTAAAAAGTTTTTGGAAACTTTCACTGCCCTCCGCCATGTTTTGATTGACACATTAACAAACCCACGTTACGTTGCTTGCCGCGCATGCGTCTTGGGAGAACCTGACATCAGTCAAATTAACCACAATAATCAAACACAGTAATTGACCACGGTTATAGTGATAATTAAAATTTAAATGGAAATACCAACCGCCTGGCATTTTCACCGTGATACAGTGTGAAACCGGGAACTGTCTCATCTCTAGTCTGGAGAATGGGATCTTGTCTTCTTACATTACATCTGACCCAATAGTTGTTCTGTATGTTCCCTGCTCTTATTACCACACATAATCAGGAATTTGACACGTTCTGGATATGTGAAGACAAGCATGAATACTATGTTCAAAATCGCTGTCACGTCAAGGGAATGAGAAATCAATTCATTCCTATGGTCATGGCATGTTTGGGAGACTTGACATGCAGTGGTGCAGCCAGATGATTTTCATAGGCCTGGCCAGGCCGAGGCCAGTATGAGTCACTTTGGGGTGGCACAGGAATTGACAGTCTTGTTCAGTTTCTTTTCTGCGTGGTATAATTTAACAATAACAGCAGCTTTCGTCACTATTGCAGCTTGTACATGAATCTTTGCTCTTTAGGGCTTGGGAATTTTGTTCCTCGTCTTATTTTTTATCCAATTGATTGAACTTCACTTAATCATGGCTGACAGTGAATGACTGAACTTTGATGCTGAACTCACAACGTTTCTTCCAGAATGGTCAGTAAACAGCTGAGCTCCTTCTTTAGCTGTGGAGAAATGCCTCTGCAAAAGAAAGAAATGAGAGACCCACACTACAAGTGTGTGGTTCTCATTTATCCAAGTCTGTAATAGCTGGAAAGCAAATAACAGAAACTCTCGTTAGCCAAACATTTGCAGCATTACTGTTGCTGCCCTCACAGTTGAATACGGGCGTATTAATTTAAATAGCAAACACCTGTGTCACAGGTTAATTGATGGACACCTGCCAGGCAATCAGAATTAAGAATTTTTTTAAAAACTTGAAAATGTTCAACTGTAATTTACTTTACATTATCATACTTTAATGTTAAATGTTATGCTAGCTCTGATAAGGGCACAAGGCCTCATTTTAAAAAGGTTTTATTTTTTACTTTTTATTTTTCACTTATATGTTGTGGGCCCCAGCAAGTCTATGTATAAACTTATAAACTACGTATATAACTTTTTACAACAAAATGAGTACATATAAGCATTCTTTTATAAAAGGCACACACACACACACACACACACACACACACACACACACACACACACACACACAGATATAGGAGCCTGGTAAAGTGGATCCGTCGCATCTGTTTGTTGGTGCTCCTGTAAGTGTCGAAACCTCCGTGTGAGAGATCAGTGAATGTGTGTTTTTAAAACTTATTAGTGGTAGTGTTTCTGGTTTAATAGCACTATGTTGTCTCTCAGTCTTACGCAGAGCCAAAGTGAAGTCTGACTTGCTAGGCAAAGATACAATGCTGTTGTTTTACAAGAGGCAAAACTGAATGTGAAAAAAACAAAACTTAAAAAGTGGTGCACCACTGTGTCGCTGTGTGGGATTGCACCATGTAGCGTTGAGTCA
Source organism: Seriola dumerili (assembly GCF_002260705.1). NCBI lineage: Eukaryota > Metazoa > Chordata > Actinopteri > Carangiformes > Carangidae > Seriola > Seriola dumerili. Next base: position 2,312,901 of record NW_019174352.1, read on the forward strand.
ACGACGATACAGTTCGTGATTGTTTGCTTTAAAGAAAAGTGTCCTGGCGTGGGAGAGTTTCTCTGAGCCAACTTAGTGAACATGAAAGGCGTCTGGTGTTCTGACCTTAACAGCCACTCTTTGATTTCCTTATTTATCTCTTTCTTCATGTACCTCCATCATCACCACAAAGAGGCCCCTCTGTCACGGTGTCCATTTCCCAAGGTCTTTTAAACTGCAGTGTTTTACACAGCAGGATTCTGTTCACGTGCAAAATTGTCATGTCTAATTCAAAAGACCACAGCAGCCACAGATCCTGTAAGAATTAAAATTCCTAAATCCTCGATGATTTTCACGCTTTTCCGTATAGACTACCCCGGTAACTTTTCTCCCCCGATGACTGCGTCCCGCTCACCTTTAAGTGCAGCTAGCAGATTTTTTCACAAGCTTGTTGTTGCGTTTCTGTAAAGCAGGTGTCTGAAAGGATTGGACACGGTACGACTTGGACTGAAAAGATTCTTTGTACCTTCAGCCTCTCACAGTTCACAGCAATGTTTCACATGATAAAACCAAAGACGAGGGAATACTTCTGTCCTGAGAAAGTTAACCTGTGTCATGTTGGAGTTTCATTAGCAGACGACAGTAACAGTGAATAAAAGAATATCAAAAAGGCCTAAAAAATAAATAAATAAAAGCACTGTTCCTTACTCAAATCACATTTCGTAAGTTGTGAATACTGTAAAAGATCTTTTATAAACGCAAGTCCGAAACTGGGAACAAAAAAGTGTGTGTACAGATGTTTCACCATGAAACCTAACTGTAATATGTTACCAACCATTCCTAACAATCAGACAGATCTGGTAGACAGTGACTAATGAAAAATGTGAGTAGATGAACATTGAAAAGAATTGATCAGAGCTTCATTTCCAGGCTTTGATGAACCATGGACCCTTGTGATGGTGTGACGTTGAGAACAAAAAGGGAGTTCACACAGTAGCTGCTGACCCGTGGACGTGCAAGTGATCAGCATAAGTGTTACTGTTATCTCCAGAGAGATAGCTTAAATCAATCCATACACACACACACACACACACACAGCAGGAAGTCAGGGTTGATGATGTGTGTACAAAGCATCTGACTTTGACAAATGGTCCTCCCAGAAGTTTATGTAGGGACAATCTTTCTTCAAACTTCACCAAGCTTAAAGGTAACAACTAGTAACAACAGGTCAATTGGCTGACTGCTTTCTGAATCATCTAATACAAATATAGCAGATTTCAGGTAAAACACTCAGAGTAACCAAATGCTGCAAGGCTGGACTTTGGGTGTGGGTGGGCTGGGCTGGGGGCGTGGCTGAGAGTGGTGACTGCAGTTCCAGAAGTCCTGACGGCTGGTTTTAAGGCTCAGTTTCTGAATACAGGCTGTGTGTGTATTTCTCTGTGGACTGAGGCTTTGATACTTTCACAGTATTAATATAGAACCTACAACACATGGAAATCTCCCTTTATACAATATGGGACCTTTAATTCTGGTTTGACCATGGTCCCCCCCCCCCCCCCCCCCCCCCCCAACGTTAATCAAGAACTTGAGAGAGAAGTACTACTGTCTTACCATACTGACAGCAAATCAACACCTCATCAAAGCCTATCATGTGCCTGCTCAGATCCAGTCAGATGTTTGACATACTGACACGCAGGCCCGTGGCGTTGAAGGGAAGACCTGATCAGACCGGACTCATTTACAAATGACGTGACCAACACACAGCTTAGTATCTACATATGTCGGACCGATCTGGGTCAGACTCGTGCGTAACAGGGTCGTTCCATCACAAAGAAAGTTAATATAGGATGAGCAAATGAAATAACGTGACACAACACACAAACGTTGTGCTCCTAATTGTTCATTATTGCCAAGTTTTCTTCCATTGGAAACAAACGATTCTTTGGCCTTGTTGTTGAAAGTGAATCTCTAACATCTTTCCCACTTGATATCTACCTTTGACTATGTGAACCCACTGATTTAATCCTATGCTGATTGTCCTAGATTGAACAATTGGCTCCTTTATCAGAGGTACCATGCCTTCTTTCCATCGTTATAGAAAATAAACACACTTCTTTAGCAATGTTTCAGTGTCTATCTTGATTTAAAAGGCAGAAAAGAGGCACAGAACATGGCTGAGAATAAAGGATGTATTGTGCAGGAGTCACAGTCAGGTGTAATGAAGACCATTGATCACCACTGACGAACCAGCTGACCTACATGATCCAGTCTTAAGGAAATGGCTTGACCCAGATATGATACGAGTCATTCAGTTTCATGTAGAAGGGTCGCCACGCGAGTCAGTCCTGCTTGTTGAAGAGTCATCCGTCATTTATGAAGTGGGGTGTTTCCAGCTATCTCCATTTCATAGCTTCACCATAATTCCCTGTGGGGATTTTGAATCATTTCATATTAGTTAGGGATAAGATAATCTCTGACTCACCGAGGGGGTTCCTCTCTCTGACCCCTCGCAGGGGATTATATGATGCATGAGAGAGAGAGAGAGAGAGAGAGAGAGAGAGAACTAAGCCTCAATCATTTTCAATCAATTTTTCCCCCATAAAACTGAGCTTGATTCGGCGGCTTTACACATCAGTTAATGAAAATATTCACAACTGTGGAAGGTTGTGCACTCAGTCAGTTCCAAAATGAATGTGCTTTTTTTCTTCTTCTTTGTTTTTGTTTTTTTTTTTTTTGTTCTGAATTTTGTAGAAATGTTTAGAAAGCAAAAATAAAGAAAGACAGGAATGCAATCATTTTAGTTGGGTGAATATCTAATCCAACTATGACTATCTGAATTTTCTTGACTTTGTGCCACATGTGTCAGGTCCAGCTGATACAAAGATATTGGCTGAAAATATTTGGCAGATGCTTTTATCCAAAGCAACTTACAAGTGAGAAAAGTGACTGTCTCCATCTCTAGCTACAAGAGCATCATGACAGAAATAAGATCTGAAAAGGTCCGTGCCCTCATGAGAATGTGCCACACCTGTGGAGAACGAGCGCAGTCATACACAACAGGTGGAAACGTTTTGCTCGTTAGTTCCTTTAGCTTTAACAGTTCACATTCATCTGTTTGAAGAAATCGATGAGATTTTTGAGTAACCACATTGGCTGCTGTATTTATGTGAAATATTGAGTAAAGTGTCATTAAAAAGACAAGACATAACATATTTTTAGTCTTTCACAGTTACTCCCTGTTGCCTGGTGTCATTACTGAAATGGTTTGCTCTGTCGGTGTGGCCTGTTTAAGATCGGCAGGTTGTCTGATCTGTAGTGGCGCAGTCAGACCAACATCTGCCTGGTTTTACCTTAAAAGAATTTAATCTCAAAAACAATAAATAAAAAAAAATAAAAAACAGGTGAACTAACGGGGGGATCCCCAGCTGTTCAAAACAGAACAGGGTGGGAAATCCCATCAGCACTACAATGCCAAACAGCAGCACGTGCTGTTAACGATATACAGAGTTTGAACAAAGATAATTGTTCAGACAAATGTCTTGAAACAAAGAACTGGCAAATCAAACTGTATCTCCTTCCCTGACACAGGTTTTCTGTAGTGGAACATTTTTAACCTCCAGTCAGAACTTTTTAATAGAAGATAATAAAAAAAAAAGCTCCTATGGGAGTAATGTTGAGTTAAAACATTGACTGAATTGAACAATATACAACACACAAGGCTGTGCATAGTCTGAAGTCTTATTCTTGCCCACAGGGTGGCAGTATTTCATAAGCCAGGATATAACAACCTCTGCTGGTGAACACAGAGAGAACCACAAGCACTGTGTTCATTAGGAAAAAACAAAACCAATTCTATGTCACAAGAGAAATGATCCACGTTTTAGGGGATGGAAGCAATAAAAACTGTTCAGATACAAACATGCACAAACTGAAATTTACAAGCCAAAGCCATGGTGCACCCACACAGGTGTTTTCACTCATCTTGCCTGATTAGACCTCCTCTCAGGTAGAGCTGAGCCCTTGACTTTAATTGGCATCACCTGTGTGACCTGTGTGAGCACAAGGGTTTTAAAATGCCTCATGAGGATATACTTCATATAGAGATTTAAAAAAAAAAAACTGTGTTAGTATCTGTTTGAAATCAAATGAAAACAAATCATGCCGTCATGAAACACAAAACTTAACTGAGTGCTTGCAGCAATGTGCATTTAAACATATTCTTGCCAGCTCTTTGATACTATTTTTTACGTCCTCTCTCTTTCCCTTGTTGTGGGTTTTTCACTCAAGCAGAATCTACAACATTGCAGACTTACGGTGAGACTCTGGACACCAGCCTTCGATTTGATGCACCTTAACAGTTTTTATTGTATTCGTTTTACAGCCCTCACCACCTCAGATTTCTCATCTCTCATTTCTTTTTCCTTTTTCACACCTGCATTTGGTATTTTTCATTTGGTTGTATGTGAATATTAAGTTAAATTCATCTATTTTAAAAGGATTCTCTTTTAAGCTGTGTCCCAGTCATACTATATTAACTTTCATGACATACTGTTTTTTTGCAGCTGTGCTAAGTCGCACCTTAATGGGACAGATGGTTGATATGGGAAAGACTATCGTGTTGTGTTATCACAAAGGTGCTTGTATGAGGGTTAAAATGCATTGAGAACACTATCAACTTAAAGAATAGTTTTTGGCTGACATGAGGCATCCACACTGTGCAGTACGCTCCTCAGTCATAGCTTCAAGTTGCATGTTTATGTGAACACAGTTTACACATAGGAAACTGGTAATTATGTGGCATCAGTCTACAAGAAATGAGCGTAGCCTACTTCTCTGTTGTACTTTGTTGCCACTGAACAGGAAGACTGGCATTTGGAATTCCAATTAAACTTTACAAAGCAAAATATATTTGTAAAGATATTGTACTTTTGTTTTTTTTAAGATTGTCTTCTCATCACCATCTGCAATTAATTTATATTTTTAGTTCCTATTTTCTTTATGGAACAATAGTTTCCAACAGCAGACTCAAACGTGTATATGTACCGACTGTTTTGAACACACTACATAGTCAAATACTACACCCGTAGCTCCTCCCACCCTCAACATGAGCAGAGGTCTCATTAGTCAGAATAAGTGAAAACACCTGTGTGGGTCACAGAGCCTTTATTCCCTACAACACACACACAAACATACACACACGCATACACCCAAATGAAATCCATTCCACGTCACCAAAATTAATTTACCTACCTACTTACCTACAAGTTCCCTGTTCGTCTGGGTCCCTTTTTAATCCCTTTCACTGAGTACATACACGCCATTCATACACAGGTGAAGGTTTACAAAGGTACATTCACTGGACGAACATGGAAAATCCTAATTTGTAGCCATAACCCCTCGAGGTCATTACATCTCACTGCAGGGCAAGATTATCTGAGGTAATCCCACACTGAGACCCCAGGATTTACACCACGTAGATCCAGAGAGAATCGAGCCATTCATAAAAGTGGAGTGTCACTCTGAGTTTATAGTTTGAGAGACGCAGAGAGGCCAGACAATAAACTTCACTTGGGGTCAACTACTTTTAGATTTGGACTAAAAACAGTTAGAGTATATTAACTTTCAGTTCCTTCTCAGTCAGTTAAATCGAGGGACACAGTGATGAAACCCTGCTAATCAATATTTCAGGTGAGACTCATCCTCTAATGGCTCAGAATTTCCGTAAGCTCACAGGAAGTGGGCGGAACCCCCCTGAGGCAGGAGGGAGTGGCTAATCAGCGACTTGCAGCTAACAGAGGTTGGCTAGCCATGTGACCATAGTAAGTGTGTTTGTATGTCAGTGCAGTTTTGTGTGTGTGTGTGTGTGTGTGTGTGTGTGTGTGTGTGTGTGGGTTTGTGTGTGTGTGTGTGTGTGTGTGTGTGTGTGTGTGTGTGTGTGTGTGTGTGTGTGTGTGTGTGTGTGTGTGTGTATGAGGAAACAAGCCCATATCTAAGTATATGTGTTGAAGTGAGTGTCACGTGTAAATATATGCATGGAATGAGGGCATGTTTGTTTGAGCATCTATAGTAGAACAGTGTTCTTATTTTCCACATCAGAACATCAGATGACAGCGGCCCTGTGGGCGCACGTGTGTGTGTGTGTGTTTGCACTTATATGTTTGTGTGTGACTACTGGCATTGAGGATGTGCGTGCATATGTGGTGTCCTTTGTTGTCGCTGGCTTTCCATAAGTCCGCAGTTAATTCTTCTTCACTCTCACCCACCCACACAAACAGACACACACACACACCACACACGTTTCACGAACACTCAATCACAGCATTATATGTAGTGGTATTCTCAGTGCTGATGGAAAGACAGGAAGCCGGCAGACAAAGGTGAACCATCACAAACACACACAGAAAACAGATAGTGCTCTTGACATTTTACCTCCATCTAGAGGAAATCAGGTCGCTCTGCTTCCTGTTATCTCTCACTGTTTTGAGAATTTGTGATATTTTTTTTTATATAAGCACAAATCTCCTCCCCACGACCGTCTCTAACACACAACTCAACACTGACACAAAACCAACACATGGACCATGGGGAAAAATCAATTTAACCCCAGTACTGACACACACACATGGACGACTGACTCCTGCTCTGACCTACAGTTGTACAATGGAGATAACTGTAACAGTTGACTCTGTGTGTGTGTGTGTGTTGTAAACAATTGGCCTCCGGCCTCACTGAGTTTGACTGACCCAGTTTACATTGATGTTTTAAGCATTTAACAAACATTAGCTCACTCTGTGCTTAATGAATCAAGCAGGTTAGAGTAAACTTCAGTTCCTGCACATCAGCATCAACAAGCAGAATCAATCCGTTAATTATGTCAAATTAAAAATCATTTCAAGATCCATTTTCCACATCGTTAATATATTAATTAATATTGGCTCAGGTCTTTTAAGACAAAAAATAAATAAATCTGTGCTGTGGTAGTCGGTCTTTCTGGAAATTTATCCTGGTGTCCAACTACGGTACAGTCCGGTACAGGTACCTCGGTGCTAGCCTGCAGATCTGTCCCATTAAAGGAACTTTTATAGGAGTTATTTGTACTTACCCGTCTAGAAGAAATGTTGAGAGTTCAGCATCAAACTTCATTCCTTTACTCGCCAAGAGCTGTCTCCAGAGGTGGAAAGCAACCCTTTTGTTTTGCTTCTGTTTCTATAACTTCTTTTCTTCTACTTAAGTTAGCACTCTAACCAGCTAGCCCGCGCCCACTGTGACTGTCTCGTCACTTTCTGATATCGAGTCACTGTCACCGAATCCAGTCTGCCCTGAAGAAGCAGCGCTGCTCAGAGGATGTTTTAACCTTGTTAAGTGCAACAAAGACTGAATCTCTTGACAAGACTAGTTGGCTATGTATCAGTAGCAAAAACCTGCAAATAGCTCCGTTAAGCATTCTTTCCGAAAAGTAAAATGTGCTTCTGGGGTTTGCTAATGAGTATCTACAGAGCCTGATATTATAGTGCAGCGGTGAGTGCAATGCAGTACATCGCAGCTATTGTCTTTCTACGATATTCACCAATATTTTAGGCGTAATCTCTAAGGTGTCATAAATTCTTCTCTACACTTTGGGCTTGTGGGAAATTATATTTGTCAAGGCAGCACAGCAGCATTTCATTGTTTTGTTTAGTTTTTTATTTAGTACAACCTTTATTCAGACATATGGAGTTAACTGTACAACATACTGTTGAACCAGGTTGTTTGGAGCTAGGATTCTTTTGTCAGTCGTTTATGAATGAGGTTTTTTTCTTGCCTCTTGGACAGAAACCAATAATTTCTTTATAAAAGAGATTCCAAGACACGTGGCCAGAGAAATAAACACATTCAACTGAATAAATTAGCAGTGCTCTGCCTTTTTTACTCTAGTTGAGTCTTTGAGGCTTGCAGCTGGAACGGCACAATGTTGCCCTTCAAGTCATCTTCAATACCGTTTCCTGTCACTTCTCATGCTCGGCCGTGTTTTTTCATAACAAAAGCAGTTTGCGAGAACAAAAACTGTCATCACACCCTGTCCCTTTCATCGCAGCACATGTAGTTGAGGCTGGGTGAACTACAAGTTTTTGTCTCCCTCTTCAGTTGCATCAAGGAAGGTGTAATATTTCTGAATTCAGTGTAGAGTTGTTCAGTATGTTGGCTGTGTCCTGCAACCTCTTCATCATCTTCTACGCATCTATACATGATGCTGATGAAGATTCTGGATGTTACTGTCGCAGGTTTCAGTTGGAAATTCATTCTGCACAGCACTTGAATTTCGTGTGCATAATCCTTTGCTTCCTCTTTTGTATCATCTCCTTTTATCTTCTATTCTCCCTCTGGTTTTAGATGAAAATCCTTCATTGTTCTTCTCTGTGTGCTTTTCTTTTACCCTCCCTCCATTGCCACTGCATTCATGAGACTATGCTATTATATAGATGGAAAGCTAGCTGCTGCTATAAACCCATCTTTATATCCCTCCCTTCTCTCTTTTATTTCTTCTTTCCCCTGTTGAAGCCAGTTTTTCTGAATGAGCACGTGGGTATATGTCCTCTGATGACGGCATGCTTTTCCCCCTCCCGCTCTCTTATCTCCTCTCCCCCTCCCTCCCTCTTTCATTCAGCTGCTGTTTTCCTGAATGAGCGATGAAACCGTCCCATGACCTCATCTGTGGCTCAGCTGTGCCCCCTCCCCCAAAAACTCGAAAGATGGAGCAATGATGATTATGATGGCAGCACTGATGATGATGGAAAGGCGGTGTGGGATGGAGCGGCGGTCATAAACCGCTGCTGTTGCCATGATGTAAGGCAAACAGAAACATCCGGTCCTCTGCAGACAATTGTGCATGTGCTCACACACGAACACTCACATGCATGCGCACTGCATCCCTGCGCTTCAGGATTACAACGCTTAATCTGCACAGCAACAGCCCCCGTGCTGCTTTAATGCTGAGCTGATGGGTGAGAGAAAGAGGACGGAGAGAGAAATGAAGGAAAAAAAGGAAGGATGACAGGAAAGGAAAAAGGAAATGCCAGGGGAGGAAGCACAAGACAGAAATGCTGAAAATGTTACAGGGAGACACTCAGAACGAGACAGAGACAGAGGATGTGAAGGCATCAGAGAGAGAGAGACAAGATTAAGAATGGCTGCATATTCATTCATAATTTCCTCTTCATTCACATCGTCCACCGGCCCAGTGGACAGCCGTGATCACCTTCTTACATAAGCGAGGGAGAAGGGATGAAGAGAGGGGGAGAGGGGGAGGGGTGACAGGAGGTGAGGTCAGGTGAAGGAAGAAAAATAGAGAAAGAGAAAAGCGGCGAGTGAGCAATAGAGCCGGCTGCACTGATCCTATTCTCTTCCTGCTGGATCAGTCACCTTAGCATCACTGTCAGGACATGATTTATGTAGTTTGATGATGGCGGCGGTATTTTGGTGATGTCACAATGGTTAGGGAGTTGCATGGGGGGGGGGGGGGGGGGGGTGGGGGGGGGGGGGGGGGGGGGGGGGGGGGGGGGGGGGGGGGGGGGGGGGGGGGGGGGGGGGGGGGGGGGGGGGGGGGGGGGGGGGGGGGGGGGGGGGGGGGGGGGGGGGGGGGGGGGGGGGGGGGGGGGGGGGGGGGGGATGGGGAGTACAGTACAGACACAATCATTGTAATCGTGGCGCATTGCGCTTCATTAAAAAAAAAAAAGAAAAAAGCTTCAAAGGCATCTGTTTAACTGAAACAAAGAGCCATAGGATGAATGTACAGTACATTTATGTGTTCTGTCCACATCTGTAGTACAGTAGAGATTCTTATGGATCTGAATTGTTGTGTTTCCCTGGCAGAAAAAGGATTTACCTTAAACACTGTGGCAGCGAAATTTACATGAAGGCACAAAACATCACCTCATATTCAGGTGAAAGGCAACAAAGCTAAAGGTCATGTGCGTTCACATGAGGTGGCGCACAGTATGTACGTAAGTGTGGGAGGTGTGAAGAGTCAATGAGGGCGAGGGAAGAGTGAACAAACGGCAAGGAAGCAACTGCTCTGCAGTTTTCTGCCTTTTAAAAGTTATTAAGGCTGAAAAGAGACTGAAGCATAAAAGCAGGAAAACATTATGATGGCACCATGGAAACCTTGTGTCGACACATCTGGCGTGATTATATTTCAAAATAATTGTAATGTTCACTGCTTGAAAAATATTAAATGTAGAAAACTATTGCACATTTTTAAGTAACAATACACTTAATTGAAATGCTAAACAACAAAATGGGACATTGATTCAAAACACCTTGTGATCTTCATCCATCCATCCATCCATTTTCATCCTCTTAATCAGATGTCAGATTGCGGTGGCAGCAGGTCAAGCGAAGTAGTCCAGACATCCCTCTGCCCAGCGACACCTTCCAGCTCCTCCTGCAGCATCCTGAAGCATTACCAGGCCAGATGAGATATATATATAATCCCTCCAGCGTGTTCTGGGCCCACCCTGGGGCCTCCTACCAGTTGGACAAGCCCAGAACACCTCCACTGGGAAGTGCCCAGGAGGCATCCTAATCAGATGCCCAAACCACCCCGAGCGGTTCCTTTCGACGTGACGGAGCAGCGGCTCTACTTCGAATGTCCTCTGGGTATTGGTGCTCCTCGCCACATCTTTAAGGCTGAACACAGCCTCCCTATGGAGGAAAGCCATTTCAGCCACTTGTATCTGCGATCTCATTTTGTCAGTCACTACCCAAAACTCATGACCAAAGGTGAGGTTCAGAATCTAGGTCAACAGGTAAATCGAGAGCTTTGCCTCCCCTCTCAGCCCTCTCATCACCACAATGGTCGGGTACAACAGCTGCTTTACTGCTGACGCCGCCATGATCCACCTGTCAATCTCCAATAACTCATTTATCTTTATTCTGGCTGGCAGTAACGCAATAATCGGGATACATCTTTTTTGGAGGCATGATCACATATGAACTGAAGTGGAAAAACAAGACAAAACATGAACAAAAGGGATTGAGTGATTGTAGGGGTTTACACGGGTGAGACTTCTGCTCTAACTACATGTTGAAAACGTTCCTTTGAGATTCTGCTTCATGTTGACGTGACTGCATCGCATCATTTTCAGACGTGGTCCTCTGCTGTTGTAGCTAATCCACCTCAAGGTTCGACATGTTGTTCATTCTGAGATGCTTTTCTGCTCACTACATTTGTAAAGAGTGGTTATCTGAATTACCTTTCCGTCAGCTCCAACCTCTCCCATCACCACAGCGTTTTCGAAAGCCGACCTGCTGCTCTGCATGTTTTTTTTGGTTGTTGTTGTTTTGTTTTGTTTTTTTTGGCACACCTACCCGCCTACAAAGGCTCTGATTGGCTGTGTTTCTCCAACTGTGGAAAACAGCCATTCATGAGAGTGACACCGTTTTGAATCAATAACAAAATTAGACATGTGGGTGGTTAGTCAGAGGTGTGCTGGCAAGACCATAGCGATAGAGAATTGTTATGTAACAGGAAAAAATATTAACTTTTTTTTTTTTTTTTAGTTTACCATTATCAAATTACATGTAGTCATACACTTTAAATGTCTATTACCTGGACCTATGACATAGACTAATTGGATACAACTTCAAAGTGACTTGTTAACTCCTTGTGCATCTTGCTGGACCTGGAACAATTTTTTTTTTTCCACCTACAGTAAAAGGTAAAACAGGCCAGTGTCTCATTCTGCGTGACCTCCTGTGCCCTCACTGAAAAGAGATATAAGAGACAGGAAAGGGAGCTTAAGAGTGGGGAGAGGAGCGAGAGAATAAAAGAGAGAGACAAGAGACAGAAAGTCAACCAAGAGATGAATCATGCCATGATGACTAATGTCTTGCATAACCCAGTCTGAGAATCCTTCCTATTTCTTGTCGCCCACAAAAAAACGTTTCGTAAGCCTCCCACTGCGCCCTCTTCAAAACCCAGTCCTTCAGACACACTAACACCATTTGTTACCTCATGGGTAAATATTGGCCAAACTGGCTCAGGCTGCTGGATTCAGTTGGGTGTAGGTGACAGGGTTTGGTGCTGGGCCATTACGGCAGCCAAGGAGTTTGACATGTTTGGGTTAGGTCAGGCCCACGGAGCCACGTAAAACTAACACACCCACAAATCCTATTTACCAGTGGTCTTTGACAGATTTCAAAGGAGGAATTCTTGTCACGTATTCTTAAATATAAGGAACTGTGTCTTCTACGCTGTCAAAATTAGTTATTAGTTTGTTAAAGGGGAACTCCATTGATTCTACACATCAGAGGTTTTAAAGGAGATGGAGTACCACTGCATAAGCGATGAAAGTTGTATAGCCTTTTGTGAAACCTAATAAACTGCCTCAAGTGAAGTCCCCTAAGTTAGCGTTGGGTGGGTTTTCAGCCCCCAAAATTTAAAGTTAAAAAGATGTGAGCTGTAGCTACTCATCTCTGCTACTAGTTGCTACTAGCGTAACACACCTGAAACTGTCGAGTTGCATTGAGGACAATCTAGACAATCAAATCAAAGATAATTAAAATATGTTTTTATACCTGGAATGAGCATGCTAACCAACTAGCTGCGTCCTGCACCCTGTTGTAATACCACTTTATGACACTAGATGCTGTGTGAGTCAGTGTAGCGTCTAGTCTGCCCTCAGTCCCACGAAGAAGAAGAGCTTTCTCCAGAGCTTGAAGTTACGCTCCAACTCCCGAAAGCAAAAAACAAAACCTCCCATCTAGCATCACAGAAACGCAGAGATGTCTGAAATGCCTAGAAAGGGATCTTTATCTCCACCCTGAAGGATCGCTCCGACAAGAAACCACGTTCAACCGTAAAGAAGCAAAACACGGGTGAATGCTGGTGTGGCTTCCCACCGATGGAGACAGCTCCGGGTAAAGAGATGTGCTTTGATGCCGAGCTCGCAACTTTTCTTTTAGACTGGTGAGTAACAAATGATGTTGGTCTGTAATGAAAAGAATCATTTGTGCAAATGACACACCGTATTGTTTTATGTTTTTGAATATGTGTATCTATGTATATTTGTCTTTTTGACTGTTGCAGTATTTTACCTTTTTATTGTTATTTCCTGTTAATATGTTGTACTGTATACTGCACCAAACACCAAGCCAAATATCTTGTAAATAAAAACCTACCTGGCAATAAACACGATTTTCTGATTCTGCCTTTGTGATGATGTCATCATCCCTTCCTCATGCTGCTATAGCCTGACACCCATGTGTCATGCAGTATCCCCTTGCCTTCATATTTTTATAGGTAAACAAAAACATACTGTTTGTGTTACAAGTACTCAGTGCTATCAACAACTTTAATTATCAAAAATAAATGCACATATAAATGATAAATTATAAGGAACATGGGGAAAACAACAACAAGATTACCTGGACAGGGAAGAAGAGGTGAAATTCTGCCCCCTATGGAGGTGGAGCAAGTAGCACGATCTTACACATTACACCTTTTTAAAGTTCTGCACAAAGAAACTATTAATAAATACTATCAAGGACGTGTGTGTGTGTGTGTGTGTGTGTGTGTGTTTAAACTGTGTCCCTGAGTTCAGTCTGTCCCACATGAACAGGAAGTACAGTATAAAGACTAATTTAGATCACTCGGGAACATTGCGGGGGTGGGGGGTTTGTCCATAGGGAATGAGGCCAGTAAATATGGAAACATGTCTGTGTGTGTGTGAAAATAACTAGTATGTAAACAGATGACCTCATATTTGTACGGAAATGAAGGACAAGTTTTTATTTAAGTCTGTTTTTTTTTTTTTTTAATGAATCTTTGCGGGTTTCATCAATAAATTATTGATGTAAATGTGATGCTTTTCAAAGATCAGTTACAGTAAATGCTGTAAGCGTAGTGTACATTCACAGTGCTTCCAGTAGAATGAGCAGATCTGAGATTATGTTAGGTTGTGTGGGCTGCGGGTAATTCCTGGAGTTTTCTTCCACGTAGTATTGCATATTTTAGTTCCCCTTATTTCAGGGAGATGCCCTACTTGTAATAGTGACTCCCCCTCCATCACCCTCCCAAGCACAGACATCCTTTTTACGTCATCCTGCAGAGCCATCCAAACTTCCCTCATGGATTTTGTTGTTCCATCCAACCAAAATAAATAGCCTATGGGAGTGGATGAATCAGATACCCCCCCCACCCCCCTCCCACCACCTCCACCACCAAACTGTTCCCCCCTCTCATGTCTCTCTCCCCCCTACATCACTTGTGCATTTTGATGCTTTCTGAAGGGTGTCTCCTCCCGTTTCTCTTGTCTTCCACTTCCTTTTCTCCTTTTGATCCAAGGCTTTTCTTCTTCCACCCATGCATTCTGTACTGTTCCCCTCCCTCCTTATTGTTCTCTGTCACTAGCCTCACTCATGCTTTACTCAGATTTAAAAAAAAAAAAACTAATACAGCCAGAGTGGCCTTTTTATATGTGTTGTTATCGCCTCCTCTGGAAATTCCCTTTTTAAGATAAGGACTTAATTCTTTACACATTCATCAAATGCTCACAGAAGCCCTGAAAGGCAAATGCATTTTTATTTTCATCTGTATAAACCACCCCAAGAGGCAAGTGAATTCTTTTTCTGGGAAAAAAAGAGACAAAAAAAACTTAATTTTTCCTTAGTTTTCTTTCATCTGTGAAAACAATCCCCGAGAGGCAAGTGAAAAAAAATTTCTTCCCAGAAAAATACATTCACATGCATCTCTCGGGTTGTTTAAACAAATTGTTTTTTTCTTTTTCCTACAAAAAAAATTAAAAAAATACATTTTTTTTATACTAATTTGGGCCACAAGAGGGTGAAGTGCACAACTACCCCAGTCTAAATCGGACTAAAACCTTCTAGGTGATTTCTGTAAATATGATGTGTGTTAGCAAGTTATGTAACATTACTGTTACTTGTCTTGGCCAGAAATGTATTTTACGAAAAGCAGGCAGGCTAAGTGACATGTACTGTCGGTCTCTATCGATCTCCTCTAATTTCTTTTATTAAGTTTTATTAAAAAAATACCCAAACACACACAAACAGTTTGGTAGACAGTCATGAGTGCGGACGTGCAGCCAGGCGAATCTAGAGGAAAAATCGTGTGTCATGAGATACAGTAGCTTTTCACACTGAAGTTTTTCTATTTTGGGAACTGCTGTGATTGCATTGAACCATGTCAGTCTGAATCTGTTTGTGGCCGTAACGGTTGGAGCATACTAGCACTGTGTCGCAGCAGTCTACATGATGAGTGCCAGGTAAACATGGCAGCCAGGTGTGGGTATACGCACATGATGCAGCTGCTGGCCCAGACTGGTCCTGTTTACCAGCATCAGGAAGCCGAGCTGGCAGCAGAGTACTTTTGATGTGGTGTGTCTCCGACTTGATAGTGTTCTGACAGGATGAAGTGTTTGTCTTTAGCCTTCGTGTGCGACTGGCATAGACAGGAGGCTTTCCTGTAAATCTAAAGGAAAGATCTGCACATTTTTTTCCTTTACTGCGTTGAAAAGCTTTACCTATATCTCCCTAGTTTCCTATGTATACGTCCAGTACCTTTATAACCCACTCTATACATGTCAAGGATAGATAGAGGGAGATTTAAACACCAACTCCTTCCCTCGTGCTCATAGGACGCTCAGTAAAACCGCAGATTTGTAGAAGTCTAGGATACATCACAGGATATAACTTTATTCAACTAGCTTCACATTGGAATGAAAATAAAAATCCAATGAAAATCAAGAGTTTAACCTTGTTAACATCCATATAGAAGACATATCCTATCAACGACTGAGCATTTCCACCTTGCAACTGAATTAAACCAGTCTCATAAAAACTGATTCAGACAGCCAGGGTTTCATACGTCATATAACCTCAGGAACCAATCCTGTCAACTTGCAGGGATGGGGGGCGGGGCTAAATAAACCTGAATTCCTTCTCTGTACAGAGAGTGAGAGTTAGCATTAGCACAACCACTAACACTGTGTCAGCCACTGCTATTTACAAGCTAACAAAAAACATAAACAAATAAAAGATACTAACTACGCTAACCGTCATAATACTTGTGCTAGTCGCAAATTTTGGTGCACAACAGACTCCTCCTGTGACTGAGGCTCAGACATGAGTTTCTCCACTGTTTCCTCCACTAACTATTCTGGATACACACTGCTCTTTCACCATTCACCAAAACCTTATCGGTACAGAGAGGCGAGAGTTAGCGTTAGCACAACCACCAACACTGTGTCTCTCTGATGTTTCCTTCCTCTAACCATCTTTGAAGCTCTCTGCTCTTTCAACCTGTCCACCTAGCGGAAGCAGCGGTGGTGGGCGGGCACAAGGCCTGATGCAGAATTTCTCATTGGAGTAAGTGTAGAAGGCTTCAGCCCCAAGTTTTCCTTTTTTCACACTTTTTTATTTGGGAAACCATGTTAAACACAAACATGAATGACAGCATTCACTACCTTACAATTAACAACACCATGTCTGGAGCAGAACTGGAGAGAAACAATTGTTATAAAAACTTTAAAAACCAAATTAAACCTATATTCTCTAAATGCCAGAGGGGTTTTTGGTTCCATCAAACATCAAGTCTATGTATCTTGATATACAGACTGAGTTGTGAGACTGTGCTGTAAGACTATCCCACAGTGGCAAAGAGCCTTCTCTTGAGCAAGACACCATAAATTATTTCCAATGATGATAAGTCAGTAAATTCACATCTCTCAGTTTTGCAGCATCCGCTTCGACAGACCGCAAACAATCTCAGATTTATGGTATACAGCTGACCACAGTAACACACAACACACACCACACACACACACATAACACACACTGAAGAGGCAGCACTTCACCTTACCCCGCCTCCTCAATTTCCATGACTCTCACTAGAAAATCACATATACGGGCCGAGTGACAGGCGGGCAGGGCCGATTCTCCGTTTCAGAGCCCTTGCCAAAAAGAAAAAGTGCGACAGGAAGCTAAAGGGAAGCTAAGAATAACGCATCACACCTCCACCACCATTCACACTTCCGAAGCTGTGAAAGAAGAAAGAAATGAGAAGAGGAGAGAGAGAGAGGGAGAGAGAGGGAGAGAGAGTGAGGAACTCGTTCTTCTCCCCCACACACATACTGTACATACTGTGGCATTGTTGGACTGATGTCTGCCTCCTTTCGTTTCAGCTTCCAGATTTTCAATAGAGGGCCTCATGTGTTTTTCGTTTTTTTTTCTCACCTCGTCACAACTGTAATTTATTTTTTTTCGCCGTTGTTTCTGTCTTATTGTGTTCATATGTGCAAATAAATTTAACACCTCTAACTGAAGCCAAGATGAGCTTTTTGATGGCTTAAAACGTCCAAAGTGCTAAACCAACATGTGAAACCATCATCCAGAGTAACTGAGACTTCCACAGAGTCTTCTACTGTCACAGTTGATTAATGTCGCTTTTTAATGTGTGGGTTGAGTGATGAAATCTAAAACTGGGAATAACATATTAAACTGTTTTCGCGACAACAGCAGTGACTGTGCAATTAATCAGAAGAGAGTCAGACTCCTGGAGGATGCCGAACCCTTTAGATCATTCCCATCCCCACAAAAACACTATGGCTACGATTAACAGTTGATACACATTTATACACTTACACACACAATACTACGTTACAGTGCTGGTCAGTTAAGGTGCTATGTGTAATAATTTGTGCCTTGAATTTCCTTCTATAAAACAGAAAGTCTGCCACAGCACAACAACATCCTACAAAGCTGCACACTTTCAAGGTTTTGTAATTGTCTTGAGAAAGATGCTGCGTTTTTTTGTTTGTTTTTTTCAAACCTACATCCTTGCAAAAGGATGAACGCGATTAATGGACACTGACCGAATGTGCCATATCATTGAATATGTGTCAGTTGAAGTTTTGCAAATAACAATTCATTTCAACAGTCTGAAATATGCACATTCACTGGAGTCCTCGCCTTCAAGGTAACAGGCCAACCAGTTCATCATACTTATATCAAATTCTTATAAACGAGAAAGACTGATGTGAAATTTTGTTTCATGGCCTTGGTGAAAACTTGCGTGCTGCAAAGGATGATTCGTCTTGCCGAGAAATGTTGAGAAATAAATCATTTGGTGCACAATTCCATGTGACTTTGAAAGATTATTCTATTTCTCCATTTATGAATCTGCCTGTTCCTGATGTTCTCTTATTGCTGTTATTTCTCTATATACATGTACAGTGTGTAGTTCAGTACCGATTCAAATTTTAATGATTCAAAGCCAACAGCCACAATCAAAAGGCAGGAGACCGTCTATATTCTAGAAACCTTCCTTGTGTTGAATAAATACCAAACCTCCACCGATTAACTCATACCAGTCAATAAAA
>NW_019174352.1:2331281-2378501 GCF_002260705.1 Seriola dumerili
CAGATTAGGTAGAGGAGATTAAAACCAACTCCTTCCCTTCGTGCTTCATAGGACGCTCAGTAAAACCGCAGATTTGTAGAAGTCTAGGATACATCACAGGATATAACTTTATTCAACTAGCTTCACATTGGAATGAAAATAAAAATCCAATGAAAATCAAGAGTTTAACCTTGTTAACATCCATATAGAAGACATATCCTATCAACGACTGAGCATTTCCACCTTGCAACTGAATTAAACCAGTCTCATAAAAACTGATTCAGACAGCCAGGGTTTCATACGTCATATAACCTCGGGAACCAATCCTGTCAACTTGCAGGGATGGGGGGCGGGGCTAAATAAACCTGAATTCCTTCTCTGTACAGAGAGTGAGAGTTAGCATTAGCACAACCACTAACACTGTGTCAGCCACTGCTATTTACAAGCTAACAAAAAACATAAACAAATAAAAGATACTAACTACGCTAACCGTCATAATACTTGCGCTAGTCGCAAATTTTGGTGCACAACAGACTCCTCATCTGAGTCTGGGTGTGACTGAGGCTCAGACATGAGTTTCTCCACTGTTTCCTCCACTAACTATCTGGATACACACTGCTCTTTCACCATTCACCAAAACCTTATCGGTACAGAGAGCGAGAGTTAGCGTTAGCACAACCACTAACACTGTGTCTCTCTGATGTTTCCTCCTCTAACCATCTTGAAGCTCTCTGCTCTTTCACCTGTCCACCTAGCGGAAGCAGCGGTGGTGGGCGGGGCACAAGGCCTGATGCAGAATTTCTCATTTGGGAAGTAAGTGTAGAAGTGCTTCCAGCCCCAGTTTTCCTTTTTTTTCACCTTTTTTTATTTGGGAAAACCATGTTAAACAAAACATGAATGACAGCATTCACTACTTACATAGTTTAAAACATGTCTGGAGCAGAACTGGAGAGAAACAATTGTTATAAAAACTTAAAAAACAAATTTAAACCTATTCTCTAAATGCCCAGAGGGGTTTTTGTCCATCAAACCATCAAGTCTATGTATCTGATTACAGACTGAGTTGTGAGACTGTGCTGTAAGAACTATCCCACAGTGGCAAGAGCCTCTTGAGCAAGACACATAAAATTATTTCCAATGATGATAAAGTCAGTACATTCACATCTCTGTTTTGCACATCCCTCGACAGACCCAAACAATCTCAGATTTATGGTATACAGCTGACCACAGTAACACACACACACACACACACACACATACACACACTGAAGAGGCAGCACTTACACCTTACCCGCCTCCTCAATTTCATGACCTCTCACTAGAAATCACATATACGGGCGAAGTGACAGGCGGGCGGGCGATATCTCCGTTTCAGAGCCCTTGCCAAAAGAAAAAGTGCGACAGGAACGCTGACAAGGGAAGCTAAGAATAACGCATCACACCTCCAGCACCATCTCACACTTCCCCGAAGCTGTGAAAGAAGAAAGAAAATGAGAGAGAGAGAGGGAGAGAGAGGGAGAGAGAGTGAGGAACTCGGTTCTCTCCCACACACATACTGTACATACTGTGCATGTTGGACTGATGTCTGCCTCCTTCGTTTCAGCTTCCAGACTTTTCATGAGCCTCATGTGTTTATTCGTTTTTTTTTTTCTCACCTCGTCAAACTGTAATTATTTTTTTCCCTTGTTTCTGTCTTATTGTGTTCATATGTGCAAATAAATTAACACCTCTAACTGAAGCCAAGATGAGCTTTTGATGGCTAAACGCTACAGTGCTAAACCAACATGTGAAACTCCATCATCCAGAGTAACTGAGACTCCACAGATTCTTCCTACTGTCACAGTTGATTTAATGTCCTTTTTAATGTGTGGGTTGAGTGATGAATCTAAAACTGGGAATAACATATTAAACTGTTTTCCGAAACAGCAGTGACTGTGCAATGTATCAGAAGAGAGTCAGACTCCTGGAGGATGGCCGAACCCTTTAGTCATTTCCATCCCCACAAAAACACTATGGCTACATTAACAGTTGATACACATTTATTACACTTAGCCACACAATACATACGTTACGTGCTTGGGGTCAGTTAAGGTGCTTATGTGTAAATTTGTGCCTTGAATCTATAAAACAGAAACTCTACCACAGCACAAACATCCTACAAAGCTGCACAACTTTCAAGGTTTGTAATTGTACTGAGAAGATGCTGCGTTTTTTTGTTTGTTTTTTTCACCTACATCCTTGCAAAAGGATGAACCGATTAATGACCACTGACGCAAAATGTGCCAATATCCATGTGAAAATATGTGTCAGTTGAAGTTTTTTGCAAATACACAATTCATTCAACAGTCCTGCACAATATGCACATTCACTGGAGTCCTCGCCTTCAAGGAACAGGCAACCAGTTCAAACTCATTACTTATAATCAAATATCTTATAAATGGAGAAAGACTGATGTGAAATTTTGTTTCATGGCTGGTGAAAAACTTTCGTCTGCAAAGGATGATTCGTCTTGACCCGAAGAATGTTGAGAAATAAAATCATTTTGGTGCCACAATTCATGCTGACCTTGAACAGATTATTCTATTTTCTCCATTTATGAATCTGCCTGTTCCTGATGTTTCTCTTATTTGCTGTTATTTCTCTATAAATACATGTACAGTGTGTAAGTTCAGACCGATTCAAATTTAATGTAAATTCAAAGCAGACAGTCACAAATCAAAAGGCAGGAGACGTCTGTATTCTAAACCTTCCTGTGTTGAATAAATACCAAACCCCCACCGATTAACTCATACCAGTCAATAAAACATTATAAAAACACATGATTTATGCTTTTGTCTGCTTATTCCACACCTGTAATATACGGGGGGGTTTGTGATCAACTTCTTTTTTAATATTTATCATATATCTTTTTATACAACGACAAACTCAAGCAGATACAGTTGAAGCAGAAAGCTAATCCAGCTAATGAATAAACTAGCTTTCCACTTGCCGTCCTATAATGAGAAATACAAGCATGCAAAAATGAGACACAAGCCCATACGCACAAGCACACAGACGTACTGACGCCTCTCAAATATTAATGTAAAAATGAGTAAGAAAAAAATAAATAAGTGAAGCACAGCCTGTAACAGCAAACCAAGACAAAGTCATCTATAATTGCACACCTTATTTGCTTATTCATATATCTTACATACACTTTACTGAAGTCATGACTGAATATTTAGAGCCATGACACACTCGTTCTTCCTGAGCTCACAGCTTGGGCCCGATAGGGGACAGAAAATATGAATTCTTCATAAGCCTTGGGGGAACAAATGTTATGTGACGCTATCACTGTCGTGGAAGCCGATGTTAACACTACGTCAGTGGTTTTAAAGTTTCCCGTAACTTCTGGTATGTCTTCATAATTTTGTGTGATAAACGAAAGACACAGTTTTTAGCCACACTAGCGGTGGTGCTCTGCACAAACTGAAACATCGGAGAAATTATCCGATGGATTGCCATGAAATTTTAGTACGGACATATAAGGTCTCCAGAGGAAGAATCTATATCACCTTTGGGATCCCCAGTATGTAACATCTGGCAAAAAAATAAATCAAAAAATTAGGTACAGGTAGATTCCCATCAGCCTCTGCTATGTTTGTATTTAGCGTTACTTGGCAAATGTTAGCATGCTAACATGATAGCTAAGGTGGTGAGGGTGGTAAACATTATACCTGCTAAACATCAGTACGTTACCATGCCTTTTTGTTTTGTCGTCCTTTGGTCATATACCCATTCCCACTGATTTGTGAAGTGTTTGGATGAATGAGTGTTGAGGCCTCTCGTTTATTGGACTTGTGGGAGTTTGTCCGTTTTTCCTGTTTGTGGTGTTTGGTTTCAAATTGTCAAATTCAGCCTGTAAATGTGACATTAAAATGTGTCATGATGAAAATAAGAACACATACAATACAACTGCATATTAGGAAGATGCACAGCTAGAATTTGTGATAATTGTCATTGTGGAAGTTTGAAATANCATGATGAAAATAAGAACACATACAATACAACTGCATATTGCATATTGTCATTGTGGAAGTTTGAAATTTTAGAGTATTTGATCTCACTTTGAAGCTGAAGCCTGAACCTTCAAAATTAAACGTTTGGCTTTTTAAGTTATGTATAAATGCATGGGAATTAAATATGATTTAACCTTAAATAATAGATAAACAAATACACTTTGAATTTTTTTATCATATTTACCTTTCACACAACTCATCATGCCACATGCAGGAGTTTGTCTTTGACGGCGTTTTCTCACAGGCTTCACCTTCTTGGCAGCGGGCTTTGATGTGGTACAGAGGAGGCGTTTTCCTAAAAAACCTCCGCCCACTTCTTCTTCATCGTTCCCATGCCACACCAAAGGCCAAAGACATCTGGTGTCTCTAATGAGGAGCTCAAAGGCCTGCAGCTTCCCATCAGCAAACACCCTCTAAACTCTATAATACCCTGTTATGATTCACCTCGAATGGCGTGACAGAGAGAGAGAAACACTGCGTTGGATTGGAAAATCAGTAAAAGTAAAAAAAATATATAATATATTTAACAGTTTAACAGTCAGAAATAAAGTTATAACTGCAGATAAGAGTTGCAAACTTCCTACCTACTAACCATTACTTATCTATGCTAACTCAGTGACATGACTCTGACATGACAGCACAGTTCTTCCAGCCTCTGTCATGCGCTGAGAGCCGCTCTCATTTCTCAAGAATTACTCATATCAGCCTCATACAACTGAGTCACCTCTTTCCCATGTGCTCCATTTGATCTCATTTGTTTCTGTCCCTCTTCTGCCCTTTCCTCTTCTCCCCATGCAACTGTGATTGATGATTTCTTTCTTTATCCACGTTCCCATCCATGATCAGTCTTTGGTAACCAATGCATTACAAAGCTTTGGATTGTACTGTTTTTCTTTTTTTTATAATCGGCTGAGGAGCTAAGGGAAAAAAAATGCTAATTTTGTTAATGCAGTGATTAAATTTAAACAGATTTTTTGATTATTTTGTGCCTGTGAATCCAAAAGTTTACAGCTGCGACAAGACAGTGCGGTTCACAGTGAACAGGGTCGGTTTGCTCAACATCGATCAAAGCTCACTCTTGACTTTGGAAACAGTAGTTTGCCTAAAACCTTAAATGAAGGGCCACTTAGTAGCTTTTTTTTTCCAAAACTTTTAACCGTATCTCATGGTCTTCTTCAGTGGCTGAAATTTGCTTGTGATGGAAATGGAAGAAACTGAGGAATGCTTGGGTAAACTCCATCTTTTAAAATGCATCTCTTTTGCTTTGTTTACACCTGGCGTCCACACTACTCCAGAGTTTTCCAGCGCCTTAAACGGAGACTTTTAGTTTGAAAACTGCAGGGGTTGTGTTGTAATCTGGACGGACAATAACCGAGACCTTTGGAAAACGATGACGTAGACACCCACAGCCGCTCCCTGATTGGGTGTCATCTGCCTCGACTACCAGTGGTGAGTGCAACATGGATAATGAATTACAAGCGTTACTGACCTTTGCTAGCAGCTGTTAAATTCTGCATTTTAACGCTACAGCTGTCTTTGCTGTTCCTTGTTCGTAGTATTTTCTGCAACCAATCAACTGCAGAGTAGACAATCTGCTTCCTGTATACACCGGCTCGCACAGGCCCAGTGTACATGAATGGTCATGTGATATGTGTTTTCAGGTTTGATAGTAGTGGACGGAGATCGTTCCTGATACGGAGCTAAAACAGTCGTCTGGATGGAGATCGGACAGAAGATGTAGCAGTGTGGATGTTGTTTGAGATGCAGTTGAAAGCTCCAACTGAGAAGACCTCCTTCTGCCGATGAAGACCATTAAATGTGGTTGAAGGATAAATAAACACGTGTATAAAAAGTTGGTATTTGAGTATATTTTTCGTTAGATTTTCATCTGCTGTACATTTGTAAACCATGTCACTGTGATGAGCAGTGGAAGAAAGTAATCTCACTCGTTGTGACACTGCAGGCCAGAATAAAAGCCTTTGGACTGAGAAGTCACGTAAGGTAACAGTTACAGGTCTGACAGCTGCAGGTGAGAGCTATCCTGCCCCGAGGGTTTTACCTGTCACTGTCCCCATTTAACCCAACATGAGGTTTTGTTAAGGTAGGACTAGCATGGAGCCAGGTGGTTTCAGTGACCATCCCAAAGCCAAAATAATGAAAGCAATCCCTCAGTAATCCTTTAAATTAAAGTAAACACATAGATTTACAAAAGTCTGCTCACAAATTTCCCACAAGTCTCTTGTTTGTCTTTTTATGACTAAGGCAAAGAGAGATTATGCGAAAGAAGAGACATTTGGATAATTACAGGTGCTCACAGAGCGTGTGCTCAAATGATCTGACTAAAAAAAACAGGTAGCAGGAAGTTTGAGACCACTAATTGTCCTTAAATTAATCCTCAAGGACCACATGATGTCAGCAGGATACACCCAAAGTTTGACTAAGACATGCACAAAAAAAAAAAAACAGAGTGAGCACATCACCAAGTCTGACCATAGATTAGTCAATATGTTCATTTCCTAGTCTTACTGTTGACTTAAGGTGCATCAAAGCAGCTGGAGATTTTTCAGCCTACGCTCTCTCTCTCTCTCTCTCTCTCTCTCTCTCTCGCTCTCTCAGAGCCTATCCTCCCCATGTGTGTTCATGTGTCATATAGAGTGCACACAAAACAGACAGAGCATGATATTATTTCTAATGGTTTCTGTCGGAGGAAAGTATTTCTCAAAGTGTTTGATAAAAGGATCTAATATTTATCGATTGGTATGTGTGGAATTTCTACCAACCCTTTTGTAGCGTTCGGACATGAATAATAATTTTCATAATCCTAAACTTCCTCATGTGCTGATTATCGTCAGTCCTGAAACCAGCTTACTTAACTTAAGTCCTCAGGACCACACACACGCGTCCGGGTGTTGGGACAGACTCTGTGTGTCAGAGAAGTTCTGACGATGTGGGTCTGATACTTTTGAGGCTCAGTGCATTTGAAGTCCAGCCCCACAGTGAAGACTGAGAAGCGCGGCGGGCTTGTTTGAGAAAGTGCCAGTGGTGCAGCATCTGGTTCAAATCCTACTGGTTTTCAGTACTGCACTGCACGCTCTCTGTACAGCCTAATTATCAGTGACATACTTTCTTGGTTTTTCTAGATAGTTGTACAATAATACAGCACTACATTGTTATTTTCAGAATATTTGACAAAGCAAGATGTTTAAATTTAAAAAGAAAAAATTTTTTTTTTTACATATACATGTTCCCGTCTGTTGCACGGCAGGCTACAGAGAGCCCCTCTTTCATAGGCAGCCATTGGCTCTTTACAACTTTTAAAAGAAAATGACTAAAGGTTGTATGCCAGTCTGACATTACTGCTGCTACACACACACACACACACACACACACACACACACGCTCTGTAGCACAGAAGTGAAAAGCCAGCCCAGCAGGTTACCTCAGCACCTTGGCTCTCACCAAAGCACTGGATCATTAAAAACCCATAAGCTTTTTTTTTTTTTTTCTTTCTTTCTTACAAATGGTTGTTAGAGGAGAGGAGGAGAACGCTGCAGACCTGACCTCACTGTGAGCCAGGAGGCTAAATTATGTATGGGCACCTTGAGATGACATCATCCAAAGGAGTCCTCTGGAGGGAGCCCACGTCACTGGTGTTTCCGGCCCTGCGCTGATGCTGTTAGTTTGTAATGACAACACATATCTCCTCCTAGAGATTATGTTTATAGACTATTCATTTGGAACGGCAAACTTTTGCTCTGAGAAAATCATTTCCCCCATTTCCAGTCCACATGCTAAGCTACGCTAACCAGCTTCCAGTGGTAGCTTCATAGTTTTGTTTTTTTTTGTTGTTGTTTTTGCGGTTGTTGGGTTCAGTTTTCGTCATTTTCAAAAGTAATTCACCTGAAGCTCATTAAATTTGTCGTCCTTTCTCTAACTGAAGCAGTCGTCTGCATCTGTGTCTCTCTTGCACTGTAACAGGAGTGTAGCCAATGCAAGTTTATGGACAACAACAAGACGACAACAACGAGTCTAAACCCACATCAGATGGTCCAGCAGCTATGATGTTTACTATCTATCTACTTTAGAGTGTTAGCATGCTAAGAATTGCTAATTAGCAGTAAATACAAAGTACAACTGATGATGATGTCATTAGCTTTGCAGGTATTTTGTCATTAACCAAAGAATTCGACAAATTAAAACTTCAGCCTATTGATGGTGAAGTTACATACAGTATTTTACAAGGATAAAACTATAGGCGCGGGTTTGGATTTTATATTTGGCAGTGTCACTCAGTTTCAGTCCGGTCAGATCTTAAAGGCACATTCAAGGGTGTTTTAGTTCATTTTATGGTGTTAGAGAGACTGAGTTTTCTTTTCCTCTTTACTTTCAGGAAACATTTTCTGTGTGAACTAGAGCTTGGCGGATTTTTAGCTCCAGAAGCGATGCAAGGTGGTCACTTCATAGGCTGTAAATAAAGATGGATGCAGCCTCTGTGACATCACCAACAGGTTCCTAAAGAGCGGTTTTGAAGCTCAGAGTAAGCTGTGCCACCGTCACCGTCTTGGTGGTGCCTGACTCCTCCTTATTCCTGGCTAATCCAAAAATGGCAAAGATGTGGGGCGCAGCACACCATCAATTATGCTAACCCCTAACCCTATGCAAAAAAGTAGTTGTTATATAAAGATTCACTCCCCATACAGTTGTCACGAAGGAGGAAACTAGCTACAGAGACCAAAACTGTTTTAGGTATCCGTCTGTAAACATGTTTATTTCTGCTTTAAACTTAAACATTTTCACATGGGAGTCTATGGGGACTGACTCGCTTTTGGAACCAGGCTCTAGTGGTCATTAGAGGAACTGGCACTTCTGTGTTGGCTTCATTTTGCAGCCCTTATTCTCAGCTCTCAGATACTGTGTCTGTCCACTGGTGCTGGGCAGGTGGACACTTAACCAACAAACATTTGATAAGGGTCCAGAAATCCTCACTGATATTTGTTTCCAAGACTTCAATTGTAATTTATTCTGTTTTACAACAAATAAATGTTATGCAGTGTGTTTCCTTTCTTGCAGTTAGAGGGTAGAGAGCCACTATTTTGATAGAAGTATCAAAAAGTGACTCACAACAGTGCCGAGTTTTTCTGGTGACTCACCCTCATTGAGAAATGTTACAACCTGGAGGTCACGGAAGGTGTTTGCACAACATAACTTTATAATGATGGTGATTAAAGGCACATTATTAAGGAAATGACTCACCTGACATGTTTACAGCTGTGTGCGCAAGTGATTCAGTTTTTCCGTCTATAAATTGTTGTTTTTCCATCGTGCTTCTCCAAAAAGCCGATATGATTCATTGTTCCAAAGTTCTCCGAGATCACAGTCAAATCCTCATTTACATACACTATAATTAGATGAGTGCAGGAGACTGCTGGGTACAGTGGGTGGACTCTTGTTATGAAGCCTTCACACCCATACCAGCCTGCTGCGCCGTGGGTTTGTTGTTGTCATGTGCAACAACACTTCATCTGCTGTAATGTGTTATTTCTGCGTGTGCTACTCACTCAAGATGTTTTAATTTACTGTCACTCACACATTACAACCTGTATCTTACAAAAAAAAATAAAGATCTGATGGAATAGATGTCGCATTCCTTCAGGGCCAAAAATGAAACATGTATTAAAATAAAGGCATGATGATTCATATTTGAAGCTTTACTGAATGTGACAGCACCGACACACAACACAGGTGCACAGCATCAGGATCGATTGGCTGATGACGTGAGGAAGGTAGAAAAGAAGAGAAAAGGATAGAATCAAGAGGTCGGACCAAAAAATAAAAAGGTCGAGTAAGACAAAGAGAGAAATAGAAAAAGAAAATGTATTGCCGAGGACGACAAAGTAGCCGTCGAAAGACCGCGAAGGCCGAACCACAATGAGACGGAGGATTTTCACTTTGCATCACCGTCTGTGCCCGCCCTCACCATTGCATTATGATGCGCTGTTGCCTAGCAACCTTGACAACACGTAACTTTCTTTTTTTTTTTGAGGTTTTGAGGCCCTCCGTTTTAACACTTGTACCGCAATGAATCTTGGGATAGGTTGGTCCACCCGTTGGATCCTTTGTTGCCCAGGAAAAGAAGTCCACATTTCTCAGGAAAAAGGAGCCTTCAACATGGGACAGCCTCCTCGCGCCGCTGTGATGCAGTCGGTCTTCAAATGCAGCCTCCGAATGATGCAGCCCGCTGATTTGGGACACAGCTTATCGTTTAAATTTGAAGATGACAAACACGTTTCTACACTAGAGTTACAGCAACTCCAATAAATACCCTGTGCCACCAAAGCAATAGCAGTGCAGTCTTTCCTACGATACATTTATACATTATATAACATGCCATTATAAAAACTGGAAACACACAACATCCTGTGTCTATGAACGAATGAAAGCAGGATTAAAATAATATAACTGCGAAAGTAAATCACATGATAACATGCAACAAAGCTCGACTGTATGATAACTACAAAAAAAGCAGAACGGGTGTATACAGCTCCTCTGACCAATCGGATGACTTGGCTGCAGCTACCTGTTGCATAATGTGAAGATATCTGCAGCAGCGCAGGGGAACACGGACAGGCAGCAGCAACATGTGTGGCAGCTGAAGGAATCGGGGCATTGCATTACTTATGAGTCATGATGTAACTGTGTGAGAAGCACTGCAGGGACTCTAAACATGAGACCTGCAGCCTCCCATAAGTTATTTTCCATACACTGGTCCGCCACACACACACACACACACACACACACACACACAGACACACAAAACATGAAGCTAGTTTTACTGTTACGCCTCACTTCACGCTCTCTCTCACACTATTTCCACAACACACTCCAACAACACACACACGCACACAGAGAACACACACACTGTTTTGATTAACTCTTGCTCTGAAGCAGCTCTGACTCACTCTGTGTATTACGCAACTTCCCATAAGCGCATGATCTTCTAGAAAGCATTAAGTATAATCTTATTCCAATCCGCTGTGTGAATGAAGCCACTTGTTTCGTTTATATTTTCCTATAAAGAACTACAACCGCAAAAAAAAAAAAAAAAAAATACATATTTGAAATAGCAAACACTTTGTCAGTGAGAATCGGAGAAGTGCAGGGACATGGATCTGTGCTGCTGCTGAATGACAAACACCTGTGAAACAGTTGCATAGTGCAGCCACATGGTGTCATAAGTCGAGTGGCCAACATGTTGGTTTGTAAATCCACAGCTGCAGCCTGATGCCCAGTGAGGCCTTGAGCACACGCCGAACCTGACTCAAGGTGACAGGTACCTGCTTCAGTCAACTTCGACATAATAAGATTTTTATCTTCAAACACCATCAATCTTCTTCTTTGTCTAAATAATTCCCCTTTTTCCTCCAGTAAGGTCTGAAAAGTTTACAACAATTGCGACACTGTCTATCTATCTTGTAACGAAGTGTACTGTTGCCACTATCTTAGATGTAAGTAATTTAATAATTTAATAATAATAATTTTGTACTGGAGAGTTGGAGTTGTGAAATAAAATAAAACGACTTTGTTGGGCTGATGAAAAGACATGATGAAAGCTTTCTGTGTGCTGACAATGAGCTTTATCCAACAACAACAACAACAACAACAACAAAAAGAAAACATACATTTTGGATTTGAACCTCTCTACTTGAAAAGCCAGCGTGTTATGTAGCTGGATTGTAGAAGATGCATCATCTCCCTGGTTTGTAGCAAGAGCGCAAGAGGCAAATCTGGGAACTCACGCCTCCTTTCACAGCATCAATATTTCAGCCCCTCACAAGCCTCTGCTTCCGCTCGGCAGTGATGCCATGTTGAGTCAGATGTTTGACTTTTAGCAGTCTTAGATCATTTTTTTGCAAGGGCTGGGAGAGGGGTTAAAATAGGTCAGTGACGGCAGCGCAGAAATACTGTAGATCCCTGTTCGAAAAGACAATGTTCTCTGAGCGACCGCTTTCCCTCCTCTGTGTACAAAAAAAAAAAAAAAAATGTAGTCGCCTCAGTGTGGAAATGGTCTTAAATCAATCCCTCTTGTGATTTATAACAGTCCTATTTAAAGGCGGGGAGGAAGCCTGAGTTTAACGTTACAGCCTTGAATGACAGTTTTCCACTGTCGAGAGAGGAGCCATCCACCAGGTGTTAAAAGTGAGTCTGTTTTATGACCCTGTTTGTGACCATATTCATGAGCAGCCATTTTCCTCTGCTCGGTGAAAGTCTTGATCATTTGTACGTGTGAATTAATCACTTACACCCTCAAATTACTGAATATGATTACCTGAATGAATAATCTGTGCACGCTGTTTTTCATTCATTCTAATACATCGTTCATTTGTTGCTGTGTGGTCAGTCTCAGAAGAGTTCAAAAGGTCACCGACACCCTACCCAGGGCATGAACCTGTAATCTGCCGCTTATCAGGTGTGGGTGAGAAAGGCTCCGCCCACCAAATCCACTGTGACCTTTTGAACTTCCTGCTGGATGAGGTCAAACTACTCAGTGTTTACCAGGATACACAGGAATTTTTACAACATGAAAGGTCTGCTGGGAATTCCACAAGTGGCCCACTTCAAATGAGGTGCCGTTCTGCCTTGTAGGGCCAAGCATGTGACCCCAGGCTCAGAGGTCGAGTAAATAAAGCTTTATGGCGGCCCATGAGGAACAAGAATGTCGTCTTTTAAAGCACTTTGTGCAACTCGGCTCTGCAGACCGTGCTTTCCTGTTATTATGTTGTGTTTGTTTGTTTTGTTCTTTGGCAGAAAGTTACTGCGAGTTAATGACTTCTCTGCTCTTTATCTGTTCAGCTTTCATTGATACTGTCTACTGTGAAGCAACTGTGATAAATAGATGGTAAAAAAATTTAATATT
Source organism: Seriola dumerili (assembly GCF_002260705.1). Taxonomy (NCBI): domain Eukaryota; kingdom Metazoa; phylum Chordata; class Actinopteri; order Carangiformes; family Carangidae; genus Seriola; species Seriola dumerili. Next base: position 2,344,233 of record NW_019174352.1, read on the forward strand.
ATTATTGTCGTGTTTGTTTGTTTTTTTTTTTTACTTCCTGTTATTGTTTTCATCACAGACATGTGACTAGCTGAGGGGGAGGAGCTGAGCCGGTTTATTATTTAAATTAATCAGTGTTTCATTACTTTTTTAACTTGTGTAATTAAGTGTACAAGTGCAGCTGGCTAATACCAACTTCAAACTAACTTCAAACTAACAGCAGACTCTGTGTCCACCCAAAAGTCGGGTTAAGTTTGGGTTATATTTAGGGGAAAGATCATTATTTGGGTTTGGGTTGAAATTACTACTGAGTTAAGATCCGAGAACCGTCATCGTCATGCTTAAAAAAAAAAAGAAAAAAAGTTGGCTATCTATGATAACATCACGTGACTGACTACACTACTCTGTCACTCGTACATACAACTAATGAAATCTTTTGTGTACGGGCTGAAACCATCAGCTGATTCTGCCATTTTTATTATTTTATTAGGAGGACAATCTCACATCATAACATGTGGATCTGAGAAATAACTGCTGAGCAAACGCACGGCGTGAGTCAGACAGAGCCGAGCCCACATCTGTTAGTTGATGATGTAATAATGAAGTAATCATAAAGTAATCACCTGATGTCAGAACCACTGAAATGTAATAATCCTAATATTATGTTTATTAAAGTGACAGTGACAAAGACGTATTGTAACCTTTTTTGTGTTGTATTATGTGAAGTTGTGCTATTATTATGCCCCTCCCCCCAAGTATTTATTTGCCTAGAGCTCTATAAGTTTCTACCAATGTTGCAGCAGTATAGTCCAACCAAACNATTGTAACCTTTTTTGTGTTGTATTATGTGAAGTTGTGCTGTTATTATGCCCCTCCCCCCAAGTATTTATTAGCAGTATAGTCCAACCAAACTAAAGAGTAACTTTAGTCTCATCCTCGATATAGATGAAATTTTGTTTATAAAACCTGCAGTTATCAGATCTCAGGTTTTTAAGCTGAGTGTGTGTGATTCTGTCCCGGGCAACTGAACCTGAGATCTCAGCCAGAAACTACATTTCCGTGACACAAGTCCTCACTGGTGTAAAAATATCTCTTCCATGGCTGAATTATTTTTAAAAAATGTGCATGAGAAAGTTGTACACGGGAAGCACATGCACAGTGAAACATGCTTCGCTTTAGCGATACTCCTTCCTGAATGGCAGCGTTTGTTGAGCGGTCATGTGAACTGTTGTGGTTAAATTTGGCTTCCTCTCCGCATCCCATGACATCCTTTGAGGGCAGACGATCCGGGCTGGGAGGGAGGGAGAGAAATCCAGCTCGGTGATAAACACCAAGACGTTTCTGATCAAGGACAAAACTGACAACAGCATCCTCATGTCGGCGCCGGGAGAAGACAGGAATCAAATATCCGGAGCGGGGATCCATATATTGACGCTCATCAGTGTCAAGATGTGACGGCTGCCTGATCACTAACCTCTGAGTTCTCATGACACCGTGAACGCTCCGCCGCTAAGTTCTGTGCACATGACAGATTCAGAAGGAGGTTCTGCATGACACACACACACACACACACACATGCTAACGCGCTAAATTTCTTTCCTTCTTTTCTTTCTTCGAGAGAAATGTTTTAAGTTTGGACTTGAGCTTCTTGATTCAAACGATGTTTTCAAGTTTTCATTGGAGTCCGGGCAAACAGGCTCCGAGACTGGAGTTAGGGTTCAGGATTGGGAAGCACCGGCTATTCTCCTTTGCTGAAAGCATGTAATCCCTCCTCACTGCTCTGTTCATTGAGTAGTGAACCACCGACTATCCATTCACAAACCCCCTGAAAAGCCCCACGAACTAAACCCTCCTTTCAGTTTCCTGATCACTGATCACAGCGGAGAAAATTTTCAAACACTCCATTGTTGCCGCCGTCGGTGTCAAGTCCCGGTGGGTTACGCAACCCACTTACACCCAACTCGGTCCACCCGACGTGGCGGATGTGGCGGCTCCTCTTAGCCGAGGCCTTGGCATTCTCCGGTTACTGAATGTGCAGGCGGACTGGTGCTTGTGTGTATCCCTTACACTTGTTCAGGCAGGCAGGAAGTTCCTGTTGACATGAATGAACCGGCCTTTCAATAATGCAGGAGGAGCTCAGGGGAGAAGGCCGGCATCTCTCCGAGGACCATTACCTCAGCAACTGTCCTGCTTAGGCTGGCCCCCGAGGCTCTGTGTGTGTGTGTGTGTGTGTGTGTGTGTGTGTGTGTGTGTGTGTGTGTGTGTGTGTGTGTCAGGAAGAGAGAGAAAGAAGAGGAGGAAGTTGAGTGTTTGTTTTATGTTAAGTGGGTGTATTAGAGTGTTTATGCACTTTTTTGTTTGTGTGTGTGTGTGTGTGTGTGTGTGTGTGTGTGTGTGTGTGTGTGTGTGTGTGTGTCTATTTGAACCACATAAAATTACAAGAGAGAAATCATAAGGATAATAACGCAGTGAGTGCAAGACAGCCTCCAAAAATATCTCAGAGCTTGAAGTGATCTGCTCAAACTTTTACACATCACGATTATTGTTCTTTATTGTTATTGTTGCAATAACGTTTGAAGAACGTCAACAATATAGAGAATTTGCCCAGGGTGCCCAAACCTTCTCATACAACTCAGTGTGTGCTGGAAGTGGCCGTGAGAAGATAAGTCAAATGAAACTGCAGCCGTAAAGGGATGCACATGGTCAGCCGCAACACTCAGAGAGGTTGTGGCATTCAAACCATAATTGATTGGTATTAAGGGGCTAAGAAAACATTTCCTGCACCATTACACCAGCAGCAGCAGCAGCAGCAGCAGCAGTAGCAGCAGCAGCAGCCTGGACTGTTCACACAGGGCAGGTCGGGTCCATGGATCCTCTGCAGAAATCCAGATCCATCAGACCAGGCTGCATCTCAGAGTCCACTGCAGTCTCGGATTTGTGTTCTTGGCTGACAGGAAGTGAAACCCTGACGTGGTCTTCTGCTGTTATAGCTCGTCCACCTCAAGATTGGACGTGTTGCTCATTTGAGAAGCTGTTCTGTTCACCGCGGTTGTAAAGAGTGGTTATCTTAGTGACTGTAGCCTTTCCGTTAGCTGCAGCCAGTCCGGCCCTTCTCTTCTCTCATCAACAAGGTGTTTCATCCACAGAGCTGCTGCTCGCTGGATGATTACACTTCACTCACAACACAAGAGACTCTAAAAAGGAAAAACTGCAATGTCTGCAACTGAAGCTGCTTATCTTTAAAGTTCCTCTCCAGACACGTTTTAAACTATGTAAAAAAAAAAAAAATACTGTGCTATGATTAATATTTTGTTTAACATGGTTTTCCCACATAAAAAGTGAAAAAGAAAAATAGAAAACTGGTGCTGGAAGCTCATCTGCTCTTACTTCCTCATTGAGAAATTCTGGACCAGGCCTTGTGCCTCCCCCCACCCCCCACCCCACTACCACCACCTGCATGCTCCAGGTCGACAGGTGAAAGAGCAGTGCACTCTGTTTTTATGAGACTGTCATTGGTTTCACTGCAGTTCCAAGGTGGAAATACTCAGTCATGGTGTTGACCGCTTATTTCACTCCTGATGTGTCTGGTATTATATAAACAAACACTATATGGACACGTTAACAAGGTTAAACACTGGATTTTCACCACAGGGGGTCTTTAACAAATTATAAAGTATTAAACCCAGATTGATGAATGGGAAAATGAAGTCAAGTGATTTCATCAAAAGGCTGCAACATAACAAAATGTGAACAAAGTGGAGTGGTACTTTCTGAATACACTTTAAAAAGAATGAATGGAGGGTCCTCACGAGTATAGTGGCACAAATGCGTGCACTGAACGCATGAAAACAGGCAACTTTATGAGTCTGTGAGTAACTAAACACATGCCTGTTTTATGATGTTCAGTAAACATGACCTCTCCTCACGTTTTCTGTGCCAGACCACACATCAAACAGACCTCGTCCCAACAGGGCCATTGTAAATGTTCCTTGTTATCTGACCAGACTAAACAAGCCCGATTACACAAACATTCTTGTTTGGCCATAAAAGCCCAGAGTGGAGACCCCCCCCCCCCCCCCCCAGCACAGCCTGTACACCACCACTCTGCTTTCCTCAGCAGCTCTTTTGATATCATCCCCCGCAGCTCTCCAACCATTAGCCTGCCTCCCATCTGCTGTGCCACAGCTACTTCAGTACCAGCGTGCTAACGTAGCCGTGGTGCTTCCTTCCTTCCTGACACCCCCCACCCCCCCCACCCTCATTCCCTTTTCCTTTAATTAGCCGTCGGCTGTTGGCTTTTATTGACCTGCAACATCCCTAAACCTTATTCCTCCGCACCCCTCACCGGCTCATTAAGCCTAACAACAGGATCGGTAAAAGCATACAGCCCCCCCAAAGAACACACCTCCACATTACGACCGGTTGATGGTTCACAGAGAAATGTGATAGAAGCTTATCGTGCAAGTTATCGTGCATCATGTGAATGTCAAGTCCGTTTCTTGTGTCTTTCTATGTGACAACTTTATTCCCTTTGACCTGGGACAAGTGGTTTTATTATTTGTGTCTGTTACATGAGAATAAAACCCGATAACGTACCAGAAAACATTAAAGTTCCTGCTTCTGCAAAAAGTCAGTTTGTAGCGACAATGTTGAATGTGAGAACATCATCAATCTCCTGAACATCTGCACAACAGCTGGCATTTTTAATACTTTTCAAACAATTAACTGAACAAAAAGCAGCAGCTGATCTTCTCGTGACCTTTACCAGGTAGTTTTATTTGCCTAAACGTGTATGCATAACCATCAGCGTCTCTGTTTTCACCCGACATCCACACGCCTCTGGATTTTTCGAACGCTGCTGAACCAGTTTTTAGTTTGGTTGCATTTCGGTCTGGACAAAAACAGAGACCTGAAATGACGACGAAGACGTCCACATTCACCTCCTGATTGGGTCTTACCTTGTTGTCTTCGCTTGCAGCTGTTGCACACCCGGAGCTAAAACGGTCGTCAGGAAGGACATCATTTTTATTTTAAAACGCCTTTTTAAAATGAAAACGTAATAATGTGGATAGCCTTATCGCCTACAGGTGTATGTATGTATATTGTGACCATCTGTGCGCCAGGTCGTCTGCAGACTCATGAGCGCTCAAGCTATTAGATGTGATCCTGTGGTGCTGTGTTCCCTTGCTATGCTACAGTTTTTAGCTGTGGTCGGATGTCACACACAAAAAAATGGGAAACCGACATTAAACAGATTAAACCACGGGTTCCTTTGTATGGTGCTGGTGCATTTTTTTAAACTAAGCTACTCAAGACTCCAGTGTGGCGTTCCCTGACTTTTATCATATGATAATCATGAGGTGGCAGATCAGACGGTGAGGTTTTAGCTGACAGAAGATGTAGTCTGTCATTTAAGCAGGAGGGTTTACGGAGAGAAGGTGATGAATGTCGTAAAACTTGTTGATTCCTTTGAGGGAAATTTGTGATTCTGGACTATATGAATAAATTTGACTCTGCTGGGAACAAAGTTTGTTGTCCCATCTTGGAATTTTACCACAGCGCATTTTCAGGTGTGCAGTCACCAGTAAAGCATACAAAACACAAACGCACAATCACACACAGGAGGGACATCTGTTTCCAGATCAGAAGGCCTTAGCATTACCACTCAGCTATCCGGCATCTAATATACTGCTCCTCTCTTTCTTGTTTTTATATGAGGGGTTGTAAACACACAGATAGCCCCTGGCTTTACTGCTCCCCTCCCTCTCCCTCATTTAGTGACTTCCTCTCAGGGTGGCAGTAAAAGGAAGAAAAAAATAAAAAAGAGCTTTATTCCTCATTATTCCTCTGGTTTGTTGTAACTCCAGACAGCAGGATCAAGTTGAGGTCAGCCAGGTTCCTTGTTTGCATGTGAGGGGAATGAAGTGTGTGCCGTCTCTGCTGCCGCTCCAGACCTCTTCATGTAGATTTTACACAGATATGGGCTGATTAGAGCGATCGCATGCTGAGATGCTTTGATGTCGGTTTCAAAGGTGAAAAGTACAGAACACGTACGCGGGGGAAACAATGGGCGGGAGCTCGCTGTGACTCATTTTTATTGAAGCTATAGGCTGAGATGTCAAATAGAGTTTATGTCGATGAGGTCATTGCACCGCTGCTGGAAATCACGGCTGTGGAAATGCAACTGAAGCTGCATCCGCACTACTACATTTTAGTTTTAAAAGACTTCAGTTCTTCTGTGTTTACGCCTGGCGCCCACACTGCTCAAGAGTTGTGGAGGTCAGAAAATGGAGACTTTTTTACCAGTGGTGAATAACAATTACCAAACGTTTCTGACATTGTGGTCTTTGCTGTTGTGCCGTTAGATTCAGCATTTTAATGCTACAACTGCCTTCGCTGTTCCTCTTTCATAGTGTGTTCCGCGTACCGCACCCACCATCCAAACCGAGTGTTTTTACCTGAAATCTGCTTTATTTTTATTCAATCACTCAGAAAAACAATCAGCCAATCAGAAGAGAGGCTCAGATTCCCGGAGCTCCAGGGAGACACCTGAGAGAGGAGATGTGAAACTACACTGAGATGGTTTTTGGTTCTTAAAACCACAAATATATCTTCTTATGGATCAACACTTCAAATAAAACACAGGAGAAGAGGAAAAAATTGACCTTTAATATGAAAACATAGAGTGGACGGAGCCTGTAACAATTTAAAAATGCATGATAAAATAAAATGAAGTATACTCAGTAAAATAGTAGTGGAGGTGTAACAACAGATTCTAGGTAAAACCAAATCTTCGAAGGAGAGTAGCACACACAGGTCGACTATTCTTCATCTGTCACCCAAGTGTGCCACATCACACCTCGACGCTGGCCTTGCGGTTTCTTTATGACGCCATTTGTCACGTGTTTGCACACCACTTCCTCCCCACCGGGGTCGCAGCGGGTCCATCACATCACAGATGTGCACTAAAAAAGACGAGCCAGAGTTTTGAGTACAGATGACACTGTGGCCCGACTCGTCTCTCCGCCCCCCTGAACCATCACCAGAGTGCTGCACCGCTTCACTTTTTCAAGTGCTCTTCATGTGTCCACATTTAGACACATGCAGGTGTTTTCTGCTCTGTTTGCACACTGAAGTGCACAATCAGTGTGTAAGTATGAATTATAACACTCTGCATGTAATTGAATAATAAATAAATGTTCCACTAATTTAATTATGCAGGCACTACTTTAAAACATGTACAAATCACTTTTATTTATCATAAAATCCCTGTCAGGCCCCCGTTTGTTATCTTTGCATTTATTCACCAGTCTGCAGGAGAGGAAGAGAATTCGGCTTCTTCCTGGCAGAGTGTCAGCTGACGGTGTCCCGGAGACATGAACCCACTGTTGACACCTGAGTTAAATTCTTGTTTTGTTCCGGAGACAAAAGCATTCAAAATGAGGCATGAAAAGCCTGGAGGACACGGAAAGAGACACCTCGCACGTGACAATGTGGGAGTGCACGCAGAATGTTCAGCGGTGCCAAGCACCATTCAGGTAGTCTTGCTTTGGCTGAGATCCAGAGATCTTCACTATCCTGTTTCACAGTCTGTGACTAAGTGTGTGTGTGTGTGTGTGTGTGTGTGTGTGTGTGTGTGTGTGTGTGTGTGAGTGTGAATGAGTGTACCAGCACTTGTTTGTTTGTGCACTTACACGTGGCATGTATGTGTGTGTGTGTTTGTGCATGTCTGTACAGCTCTATGATCTTGTGTTCATTTGATGTTCTCACTTTGTTTCACCGGTTAGGCTCTGGGAGCCATTTTGGATGCGGCTGCTGCACAGATCTACTCCACTTGACCTTTCTTATGTGTGGGCATTTTTTGTCTTTAGCAGGAGTGAACAAAAGTACAGATTCCTAGAAAAAAAAACAAAAAAAAAAACCAACCAGATCTTCTGTTTGAGTTTGCAGGAACAGGAGGTGTGATAGAGCAGGAAGTGTTGTTCCTGTTCGTCAGCATGTGCGTGTGAATGAAAAGAAAAGAGAGAGAGAGGGCAGAAGGGGTTAAGACTACGTCCACATGCTGCATTCACTTTTTAGATGTGGAAAAATATCAGTTTAATGTGGATGGAGGGTTTAAATAGAGTGGAAAAGTTATGTTCTTAGATTTAGTCAGCAGGAGATAACTTCCCCCCCTTAGCCTGTTAATATCGGGGCTGTGCCGGGTCACATACAACAGAAGATAGTTTCCCCACCGCTCATTTTAGAGAGGCCGCCAACAGAAAACGTGTTCTTTTATTTAGATTAAACGAACAGTGAATGATAGATGTTTGTTTCTGGCTGCCTGCGGGAGCGTTAGCGACATGGCTCCAGCTTTCAGCCTGACAAAGCTGAATTTCTATCTCAGTCCGACCATGAATCTCTCCAATCCGAGATTCACCGTCTTACCTCTGTTTCTATCGCTCTTTGTCTTCACCTACTTTGCCTTATCCTCCTCTTTTTCTTTTGCCAGGTAGATTTTCCACAGTTACCCTGGTTATTGCTCCATCTTCCGCCGTATCCGCTTTCTGGGGAAAGCTACCGATAGCTACAGAGGAAAACAAAAGTACTATCATCTTTCTGTTTGGTTGCACAATGGCAGACGCTTCCTTTGTGCCATAATCGAGCTTTCAATTGTCCACGAAATCCGCGGTGGAGGATAGAATGGCATAGTGAAAGCGAGGCTTATAGGGAACCAATCTAAATGCTGCTGGTGTCGTTTTGCGATCAACATTTACCTCATGGTGATAAGTTTAAGGAGAATACTTGCAGTTTAATGTGGATGTTAGCAGGAGCGTGTTCTGCACTCGTCAGCACATCTCACCTCTGCCCGTGCTGTGAACCCCCTGGATCTGTATGATATGGCAGCTGGCGAACCTCTCAGCAGCACGTCACCATCCTGTCCACCTGCACTCCACACATGCACGCCTGCACCCAGAACCTGTCTTTCACCTCCTCTTTACCCTCCACCCTCCACCCTCCACCCCCACCCGTCCCTGCTCCTTTCACTCCTCCGCCCCGGATTCCACAACCTGTTTGTGCAGGACAGAAAAATAATGAGCCCACATGTAAAAACCGCTGACATCCGTGTATGTACACACTTCAGCAGTTGTGGTGTGATCCTGACAGGCAGAAATTCTTCTTTCAGCTCAACTCAACCACCTGTTTTGTACTCTATCATTAGTGAAAGCAGCGGAAATATCAAAAGATCATGACCTGGGTTTGACCTTTGACCTCTGCGTTCAGTCTTTAGCACTGAGAAGCACCAATTAACAAAGACTAAGTTACACCTTTATTTTAGCTTTGGATATTTAATTTGTTAATAATTACAACAACAAAAAAAAGTGTATTAATACAACTCAAAAGTTCAACAACCTTTCAAACTTTGTGTCTTTGTGTAAATTAAACAACAACACTTAACTTCCTGGTGGAGCAGAGACCTTGAGCGGGGCAGGAGCTCAAAGTCAAAAACAAAGTGCACATGGAACAAGATTTAAAAATACATACACCAACATAGTTACATCATAACCTGTTGAATAATAGCAACTATTATTCAAATAGAATGTAACATGGAATCTTACAGCAGATCACTTCATGCCATGTCACTGATTATTAAACATGAGAGATTAGCATTAATCTTAAACCACGGGGTGTGGTGTTACTCTGTTCTCCGAACTTACCAAACAACCTGAGAATCATTGGCTACAGTTAAACCAAACTATGTACCAGAACCACAGCGGTCGGGTTCGCTGTCAAACTTATGTTGCATAACTGATGCATGTTTTGAAAGTGACGCTGTTGTGTAACGCTTGTACTCAGGCAAGCACACACACACACACACACACACACACACACACACACACACACACAAACACAGTGACATGTGACCATTCATACCTTTTCCAGAAATCTTTTAGGGCCACAAGTTTGCTCCATAGCCACAGTGCTGATCCAAAATCTGCCCTTATTATTTATTTCTCTACATGAATAAAGTAACTAATATCGAAATAATGTATTTATTCCCCAGCAGCACAACTGTGTCGTTAGCTGGTGGCTAATTCTTGCACACTCTTGAAATAAGTTTATTTCAGCAGTAGTTCTTTTTCTTCACTTGTTTGAAGAAAATTAAGATCTCATATTTATTCAGTTTTGCATTACAGGTCTAAATGGCTCTATAAGATTATTGGTAGTGTGGTGGAGGAAATTCAAACTGCAGAACAAGCTGATTTGTTGTCCCGGGGGAAGTTCAGTTTGCATATAGCTGAGCACAGTAAGGTAAAAAAAAAACAAACACTTTGACAGTTCAGAGGTCATTCCAGGTCACTAGTGTGAATGCAGAAAATAAGTTCTACAATGTTCCTAGTATTGTCATTCATAATGGGAGAATAATAGTGATCAATTTAGAACTTGTGCAACACAGTCATGTCATGTCATGGTGCAACTGCAAAGAATGAAAACTACATTGAGTACAACCTTGCCCTTGCCTTACTGCGGGCCAGCTGTCTGTTTTGACACACTTTCCCCATTTATCTTACGTCCATGTGTTACACAATGGGGAGGCTGCGGCCTGTGGCTAATCTGGGTGAGAATGTAGACAGATGTATTAACAGCAGGAGGGGATGTACTTGGTGTCGCGGTATACAAAGTAAAAACAAGAAACGGAGGTTCTGCGCAGTTCATCCTGTCTCCGCAAGCTTTTCGACAAACCCCGTGGTTGAACTTGAGACGGTGATGTAATGATGTTTTCTGTTTATGGGACCGGGGCGTGACCAGGTGTTACGTGAGGCCATCCACATGAAGCACAAACTGTTCATGACGGGACAGAGATCGCGCAGTGGTTTCAACTTGCAAAGCCGCTGACATGTCAAGAGGTCATCCTGAAGTCAGCCAAATAACCTCCAGTTAACACCCATCACTGTGCAGACCTGCTTTTCCACTTTCCTGAGCTTCTATTAACTATTAGTTTTCCAAGTATCTTGCACATACAGTCAATTTAGATTCACAGGAATCATTTATTAGCATTTTCTACCGTTTTTACCCTCAACTTTATTATTTAAACACAAACTGATAAAAAACAGAATTTGTAGAAATATATTTAAAGAAGCTGTACTACAAACAGTTTTTAATTCAACTGACATGTTTTCAGCACAGGGAACTTTCAGCTAACTAAAGGCGATCACTGCAGCGTTTACCCATGTGAAAAGCTTAATTAACTCCTTTCCCAGTTGGCTAATGTGTTGGTTGCTTGCTAACAAGACAAGAAATCTTGCAGCTGTTTGCAGGAGATTAACCATCTTCACCTGCTCCCCGCTTTGCACTGAGCTCGACCAAAACAACTCCTAAAATCTCTGTACCAAACACACAGCGTTGAAAGTGATGTTGAACTTCTCGTCTAACTCACAGTAAAAAAGAAAACAGGCTCAGGATTTCATTATATGTCTACGCATGTGGCACTGAGACGCCGTTCACTCAAACCCTGGTAAGAGAGAACATTAATAACCTTGTCACATAAACTTAAATAAACCCGCTTCTATTCAGCTCCCCTCAGCCAAGACAAAGCAGCCACCACCCTTTATCTGCCCGTCTCTCCCCTCTAACTCTTTCTCTCTGTCAACTCAAAAGCCGACCTCTTAACCCGCCCGGTGACCCCTGCTGCCCCCACCAGTGGCAGAATGAATGGACCACAGGAAAAACGCTGCTTCACAGCCTGCAGGAAGCCCCTGACCTTTAACCCCACCACCTCCCTTTAGTGTTTTTTTTTTTTTTTTTTTCTGTCGTACTGGGAGGTGATGCTTTTCCACACCATTTGACCTGGTACTGTCATCAGCACTCCTGTGTTACCTCTCTTCAAACACAAGACCTGTGGCAGGAGTGCAGCCGTTGCACTTCAGCTATTTGGCAAACCATATTCCTTTCTGGATAAACCCTTTAACTGTGAGTGGTTATATATCAAATTGGCTGAAAGAGTGTGCATGCAAGTTCACAGTGGACCGACTGACGATGCATCATGGGATTTCTCTCCTGATTAAGTGAGCAGTGTTGAGGTTGACCACAAAACTTTTTTTCTAATTCATTGATTGTTAGTTAATAAAAAGTCAAAACAGTGGGAGGAGCCAAAACCCAGAGATGTTTCATTTTTAAAGGCACTTTTAGTAAGTTTTGCTAAATGCTACATAGCCAACGTTAGCATTAACGGGTGTTTACCTTCCAGTCTTGGCAAGAGCTTCAGCCATTGTTGCATTTACAATACAAGAGGTTATAATACGTCCTCTGAGCAGCGCTACTTCTTCAGGACAGACTGGGCACTGCAGTGACTCGGTATCAGAAAGTAAGAAAATTTACTGTAATTTCTGGCTAATCAAGTAATGCTTATGGCACAAAGCATTTGTTTTTTTAGTTTAATTTTAATTTTAATTAGATGTTTTCTTCTGAAATGAGCAGCCATGTTATTTCTCTGCTCACATAAGACCTACGTGACATCTATCAACATTTTTCTATCATGTCTGGGTTTGATTTTGCTGTTATACTCCTTAAAGCTGCCCTTAAGCAATAATTGTACGATTAGCTACAAAAAGATTCACAACACAACATTCTGTCACACAAATAATTGGTGTGTCAAGGTGCCAGTAGCACAAACATGAGTGTATGGTCTCGGCCACTCCTTAAAAAACAGATTGCTGCTCTTGAACGCACGCGTCTTAACCTCTGACCTTCCCAGTTACCAGATGTTCCCTCTGAGAGCAACTGACGCACCTCAAACAACCAGAATCACATTGTTCTGCTTTATGTGTTCTGTTAAAAGCTGCACTTAAAAAAAACGACCTACATGCACATACATTTGGCACCTACAAATGTCAATACGATTAACAAGACCACCAGAACCAGCTAGCCAACCAACTTCATGTGAAAACTTCCAGCTGGCACGGAGGAAGAAACCACAGCCAATGGGTGGAACTGTGGATTTGGTAGAGTAAACAGCCGGTCTTTCTCCTTCTTCTTCAACTGTCTCCGCCGATGATTTGTCTTGCTCAGAGTTTGAGGGTTTGAGGGTTGAGCGGTGCCAGACACATGAGACTGGGTCGGTCACAGATTCTCAGTGGCAGTCAACCATCAACCGTTGAGCTGTCGGCTTTACAACGGCTAATCAACTTGTTTTCTTTTCGTTCCCAAACACCCCCTATACTCCCTGATAACCTCCTCCGATCCAAGTCAGTTTCTCTCTTATTGTGATTTAACTTTCTCTCACAGTTGTAAATGCAAACACACCAGCAGAAAAAGAAAAGGAACCTCGCCAGGGAGCGGGGAAAGGGAGGATGGAGGGAGAAGGAGGAAGGAATGGAAAAACAGGGATTACTGCCCCTCCATTGTCCTGCTGCTAATCCCTCCTCTACTTCACACAAAAACATTTGACACCTTTCAGTGTCCCGGCACCAGCACTTCCAGTTACTCCCACACACTCAGGGTTACACAAACTCACACAACATGGAAGAGGCACATTCACACGTTTGCAGATTCAAAAGTGTTTCCTCGCTCTGTCCCCTCTGCTTCCCAGACAGCATGAAATCAGCCCTCCATTGGAAGTTGGGGAGTGTGTGTGTGTGTATGTGTGTGTGTGTGGGGGGGTATTCTCGTCTGTTACACCCCCCTCCTCCTCGCTTTCATCCATTCTCCATGGCTCCGCCCTCCTTGGGGGCCCCATAAGGCCTTTGTGCAGATCGATGGCCTGTGGCTAGCCTGGAAGTAGGGTTATACAGAGTGCAGCAATGCTCACTGGTGCAGGATTTCCAGGGATTTTATGAAGGGGAATATTCAAATTTTATATCCCTTGATTTTTCTTCTTCTGTTAGACTGCAGCTTCCTGTGTGGCTAACCTGCCTACAACCCCCAATCATTCCTAAATTAATCCAAGTCGTACATAAAATAGTTTATTAACAGACCATTTGTTGTGATGTGATGTGATGTGTCTCAAGATTAAGATTATTTAAGATATTTAAGATGTTTTTGTTTTCTTAGAGAAACATGACCCTCTCAGGGCCCTGCCCACTCCTCACGCCTAATTACTGCATGTAATTACTGTTATCTTGCTTTTCTCATGTCTTTCTCTCTGGGTGGGGCGACTTCGCAGGTGAGGTGTGACCTCACCGACCTTTTCACTCACATGCCTTTTTTCTCCTCCTTCTCATTTGGAAAGAATTTATTTTCAGTTCCTTGTTTCCTTTTCATTGCCCCCTTTCTCCAACAGTCCCGCCCCCTCGATGCCCCCTCCTGGGGCAGTTAAAGTGCAGCTGTCGCTCTCAGCTCTCTATTATCCGGCCCGAGGGGTGAGCGGGGCAGAGGAGGAGAGGAGTGGAAAAAACAGAGGAAAGTATGGGATGATATTTTAGCATTTCTGGGAAGCTGTGGGTGTAGTCCTGGATTACTTGAACAGGTGTTACCCCAGTTTCTTTTCTGCCCCGCTCTCCTCCACTTAAACATGCCAGAAAGGGGGCCAGTCATTTTGTAGGGCTTTAATATCGTCCCATACCTGCAGTAATATGAATGGAAGTATTTTCCTCTCTCTATATAAAGAGTTTAACGATATTTCCTAGCCTTTTCATTGTAGACAGCCTGTGTTAGATGGTACTGATGCCGGGTGTTGGTGCCTAATTTGTTCCGAAATGCCCAATGCATCAGTGCTGAATAAAAACTTTTAGACAGGTTTAAAGAAGGATTGGTTTGGTTTCTCTGTTTTGCATTTTATGTATTATTTATTTACTTTTTATTTTCTGTATTTGTTGTTGTTGGATGCTTATGGTTTAATTTACTGCACTGGTCCTCAGTTGCTTCTGTATTATCTATTTTAACATTAGATTCATTACTTGGTTATAGTTGAGTCCTGCCTTCTGTTTGAAGAACCCATAAACGTGTACTTTAACTCTCATGACACGAGAGCAATGCCAGTGTACAGTAAGCTCCATGTTAAATACTGACCAGACTGATGGAAGTAGCACATTTGGTCGCATTTTGACTGGAACGTAACATAACAAAGTTTATGTGGATATTTTAGCACCTTTTTCTGCCAACAGCGAAATCTTTCGGGAACTGACTGACTTCAAATTGAAGAAATAAACTACAAACTTTTCACAGCCACCTGTTTGAATAGCTGGATTTTGGGTGGAGTATCACTTTAAAGATAAAAAAATAAAAATAAAAAATGCAGTACGACTTCAAACAGCAGTTCACTTTCCAGTCTTTTATTCCCTCTTTTATAAAACAAAGGTGGTGACAGCAGGCCAACGCAGCTGATATTAACTTCACTAACCAGCTACTTTACCTTGACCAGAAGGAAACCACCATGTAAACTGAACTCTGTTCGTCTGTCGGCTCGCCCGCCATCCTATCCATCTCACTCCTCAGGATCAATTTGGCCGAGTTGAACGACGGGTCAAGGCAATTTAACACTCCTCCTGCATTGTAAAACAGGAGAGGAGGAGGGGTCATGGCCGGGCAGGTGGTGGTCAATTTTGTGAGGGCCGTCTGCATTCCTGTGTGTGTGTGTGTGTGTGTGTGTGTGTTTTGACAGGAAGCAGAACACTGCCACTGGTGAACATCATCATAAAATGGATTATTGTGCTTGGATTTTATGTGTGTGTGTGTGTTCTTGTACCTCTATCTGTGTGAGGACTGATTTGAGTTTAAGGCTTTCAGAATGACGACAATTGGTCCAGTCTGAACTTCTGCAAAAGGCTGTTTGAGGGCTAAGTGATCATAAGTTTGGTAATATGCTGCATTTTTCATTTCGTCAACAAACCCACTAAAACGTGTTATTAATCCAGCCCGAGCCTGATAGGGCTAATTCCTCTCTGCCACAGTGTTGTCCAAAAACTATTAAGAACACATCAGGGGGCCACACTGTTGCACTGGGTGACATGTTCCTTCATTAAAATGACCGGGACCTGAAGTTTATTTGGACTTAATCCCTCATACACCATCCCACTACCATAAATACTCACTAGTGCACCAAATGTATATTAATCCTCATCATAAAATAGTCCCCAACAAATGCAGAGTTTGCCAAGAACTCCACCCTCTGTCCTGGAAATGACTTTTATATACAACTAAACTGCAACAGCAAATATTTATGTAAAATATGAATGTTGCAAATCTTTTTAAATGAAATATAATATATATTTCTGACCCATTTAAAAGTTTAACATCTTCAATAGGAACCAATGGGCTCGAGGCTGCTTGCCACTGTGACTGGCACATAGTCTTGCTAAAGTATAATACGATATATGTAATATGCCAATCTGATCCTTTAAGAGATAGTTTTATGGTTTAAGTTAGAATTAGATTTAGATTGAGGTATGGGTAAGAGTTAGAGAAAGTGGTCTCAGACTTTTGGACCCCACTGTAGATTTAAAGGTGTACTCCAGTGTGTGCATGCCCTGTGTGTCTGTGATTATGTGTCCGCAGTTTGTGTGTGTGTTGTAATTTAGTCAGTAAATGTTAGTCATTAGTCTGCAGGAACAGAGAGGGAAGGAAATAACACAGCGACCAGCCTTCTAGGGTTTCATGGTAATGACCAGTGCAATTATGATGAGCAAGTATGAACCCCCACACACACACACACACACACACACACGCACACACACACACGCACACACACACACATCTGCAAGCCTGACCAGAACAAAGTTGGATTATGGTTTTCTTCATTGTCTGTTGTCATGACAGTGCTTTTCCTTCTGTGTTTGCAATTTTCCTCCCACAGTGTCACGAGAGGATGTGGTTCACTGAGAAAAGTACACACAAAACGTACCTGTGGGTGGAGGTGGTGGTGGTGGGGTGAGGGAGATTGGTGGGTGTGGGGGTGGGGTGGGGGTGGGGGGTCACTTTCACCGTGTTGCAGACGAACACATGATGTCTGAGCCGGTGCTCTTTCCTGGTGTAACAGATGGTTCAACCCACTTACTTCCCTTTTACTGGATATTTATTATCGTGTCAAATGGCTGCTATGTGCCTCCGATGATGTCTGAGTCAGTGTTCTCGGTTTGCTATTAACCAGATGTTTGTTATAATGGATGGATGGGTGGATGGATAGACAGAGCAAGCTAAATTAGCATTCCCTGGCTCTAGCTTAAGAGAGTCATCAATTGTCTCATATAACTCTGCGAAAACAAATGATCACATTCCTGAAAATATTGAACTAATCTCTTAAAGATGTAGTTAAAAAAGACAAAGTTATGCTGGAGGAAAATACACAGCAAAACAACTAGATCGACTTAAAAACTGTTCCCTTCCTGCCGTAATATGTGTCGAATCAAACCTAAAATTATTTGTCAAAAGTCTCCTCTTTAGATGCTGTAAGGTGAAACTCTGAGTTAAGTTACTGTGTGAAAAAAGTCAATTAAGTTCAGTCAAGAACAGCTTAGTCATACTGACTATTTATATATTCTTTAATGAGTTTAGTGAAAGCTCAACAGGACATTCATTCAACTCATCATTTCAAGTCACAAGACTTCACTCATGATTAGAAATGGGTCTAAAATGATCATTAGGAATTTTAAGGTCCCATAATTTACATTTTGCTTTATTTAGACGTGTTTTATCTGAAGTGTTGATCCATATAAAGATGTATTTGTGGTTTTAAGAACCAAAAACCATCTCAATGTAGTTTTACATCTCCTCTCTCAGGCTTCTCTCTGGAGCTCTAGCAACAACAGGTTGGTGAGCCAATCAGAGGAGAGGAGGCTCTGAGCCTCTCCTCTGATTGGCTGACTGTTTTCTGGGTGATTGAATTAAAATATAGCAGATTTTAGTTACACACTCAGAGAAACCAAATTTTGGATGGTGGGTCCAGGTGGGCGGGGCTTGGAGCATGGCTGAGAGCAGTGACTGCTTTGTTGTGACATCACAAAGTTACATAAGTCCTGACGGCTGGTTTTAAGGCTCCGTTTCTGAATACAGGCTGTGTGCATTTTTCTGTGGACTGAGGCTTTGATACCTTTACAGTATTAATATAGAAGCTAGACCTGATCTATAATCAAAGAGGACATGGACATCTACCTTTATAGATTAAGCAGCTTTTAAGTTGATTTAAAATAATGATTAAAGTTAACTGAATTTAACTAAATTCCATTATCATGTTTTACAGTTTATTCACAAGTCACATGGATATTTCACAAATAGCTAATAGCTAATAATGACTTTAAAAGCATTATTAAAAGTTTAACATTAATAAAGCCAGTTTCAACTAATCTTTCTTAAACTTTGCCTTGTTAGAAAATGGTTCTTTTTCCTCACTTGTGTTGATAAAATCATTTCAGTTCCTCCAGGAGACTCCTCTCTTTTCCTTTTTAGATGCATTAGTGAAGGAAGCTGATCTCCCTCTGAACTAACAATGCAAACGTAGCCATCCTACAGCACAGGGAAGCAGAAATTCAGTGCGTTCATTTCCCTCAATATGTTTCTTCATGGTAGTTTTTTTTTTGCATAATATAGCAGTAGTTTGCTCAATCTGCTTAAATCCCTCTTTGCTTGGAGGTTTAACATGTCTGGTTTCCGGCAGAGGAGGTAAGCCACCGACACAAAGAGGATATTGATTTCAGGACGTTTCCTCTTCTTACCTTTCACCTGAGTGTCAATCCAGCAGACAGAGGCCCACAGGCTCAGCGTCAGACTTCGCCCCGCTTACAAAAAAAAAAACAGCAGGTCAGAGGTGATAGAGTTTCTTCTCTGTTGAAACCGCGGAGCCAGCTTGTCTAGGCTGATGTAGATTCAGCGCAGGAATTTCTTAAGTAAATGCAGGTCTGACAGAAGGTAATGCGCATGTGAAATTTTAGTAAGTGCTGAATTTCTTTATCTGATGTCGAGTTTAGAGACACATATGTGCAGCCATCGTCACTGACTGAAATTCATCATTCAGTATCAGCCAAAATATTTGTTCTGTGAAGGTGTTTTTTTCTCCCTCAACTAACAATCTGGACCTCAGTTAAATTCCTGTCCAGTAAAAACTGCCAGTTTTTTGTACAACCTAATGTTTTGGAGGCGTTGTGCTTCTGTGCAAATGTTCTACAGCTAATCTTAGTGAGAAATGATGCCACGATTTATCTTGGAGAAGCTGATAAAGTGGATGTTACTGATGACTGTTCCACTTCTCCACAGTAAATCGCTCTTTACATGCTCTCTATTTAATTCAAGGTCCTTTGATGAGCATGTGGATGTATGGTGAAAAAAAAACCTTTTCTCTCTTCTAAAGCACCTTTTTTTCTCATATTGCAGAGAAGAGATGAGGTCAAAGCCAAGGAGGAAGTGGAGGCAGGAGGAAGCAGGCTGGAGTATCAAGTAAGGAGATCAACCTTCAGCTGGACAACTGGTGTTTAAAGAAGAAGTGCAGCTGCAATTAATATTAAGTCTGCTCTCTAGAGAGCTGTTTTCTCATTTCTAATGCTTTCATATTCTGTCTTGTTACTTTATTCCACACTTTAAAGGAGCTATTTGTAAGTTTTGCTATTGCTACATAGCTAACGTTAGCATTAACAGCCGTTTACTAACCAGTCTAGGAGAAGAAGTTGTGAGTTTAGCATCAAATACTCACCAACAGTTGTCTCTTGCAGTGGAAAGCAACGCCAATGTAAACTCTTTGTTTCTATCACGTCTTTTCTTCTTCTGAAGTATGCATGCTAACCAGCTAGCCCCAGCCCGTCTCGTCACTTTCCGATAGCGACTCACTGTAGCCTCCAATTTGCCCTGAGGATCTAGCACTGCTTAGACTGCTAGATTTTAATTAATAATGAAATATAATTCCTGTACCTCAGAAGGCCTGTCTCATGTGTTAGCTAACCTCCACCATTTGTTCATGTGAACATTCAGATTCACAAAAAGAAGAAGATAATTTTGGTTCTAACTCACCGAACAGCTGTTTACCTTTTTTTTCTCAGTTACAAAAAATAACCCTAGCACCAAGCTCTGTGATTCCTCCTTAATTAAAGGAGTTTTCAGAAAAAAAAGTTTTTAAAAAGTTTTTAACTGAGGCAAACTGCACGTCTGTGGGCTTCTGGCTGACTGCAACTTGAAGAGATTTGCATCCCCTGTTTTCCCAGATTTTAAAAATCAGAGATGCTGTAATAACATCCTGTTGTGTGTAGTGCAAGCTCCAGGGGTTCAATTGTGCATCTGACCCTGACCTCTGACCTTTGTCCGTCAGGAATCAATAATCAGACATTGTGAAATGAGGCGAGGAGTTAAGTTTAGTGTGTTTGTGTGTGTGTGTGTGTGTGTGTGTGTGTGTGTGTGTGTGTGTGGGGGGGGGGGTGCAGGCAGGGAAAACATTACATTAGACACACTAAAATATTTACAAGCCTCTGTCGGCTCCTGAGCCTCCAGCCCTCATCAAGTGCCAGGGCTCTGCCATCCGGTGTGGCCCCCGCTGTTTGTTAATGGACTTCCTCCTCTACTCTAACAGGAGGATGGCTGCTGTGTTTATGTGCCCAAGGCCTTTTTCAAGAGTGAGTACGGGAGGGTTATGTTGAAGAATAACACATTTAGAGGTGTTTTATTTGAAGGCCGGATTAGGAAAACGAGGAAAGAAACGGCTGCTTGATTCATTAAAGCACAATTTCCTCTGATGTTCTGTGGAAGTTGTGCAGAGTTGTTTCTAGTAAGTGAAGGACAAATATGTGCAGTAAAAGGATGAATGAACCCCGCAGAAAGACATAAATACATGGATTAAATATATGAAGGGATATTTATTTATACAGTGTGAAGACAGTATATAAACTAGGTTAACGCCATATAAGGGATTAATATCTTTGCCTTTTTTTATTTTAAGACATGAACAGAAGGAAAGAAACTCAGCGTGCTTCAGTAGCTTTTAAAACTCTCAAGTTTCTCTTTAGGTGTGAAGATCTCAGAAGCGACCAGTGGTTGGATTGTTTGTCTAAAATAATTTAAGTCCTCCTAATGAGAAAGACACTATATATACAGAATGTGTACGCAATGATTGTCTGATATATAATTGTATCCTTCGACTACTCCAAGTCAAGTTGAATAAGTTATATCTAAATAAAAACCAGAGATTTTTCCCAGATGCCTTTGCAATCTGCACAAGACACGACACCTTCTGTCCTTAGACCTTTCTGAAAGAAAACAGAAATCCAGTCCAATTCTCACTCTCCTGTTTTATAATAAGGGTAATTTTAATGATATTGATTTGAAGAGTGATTGATATATTTCTGGATGTGATCCCCTGACTATTATCTTGATGTCATTGATTACAGAACTTAAAAACTTAAAAATTGTATGTGTCTTTGCGAGGGAACTTTGATTTAAAACAAGTATATGAATAATAAATAAATAAATACATTTCAATTCACTGAACTGAACAAAACTTGTTGGGGGGAAAAAAAGGATAATGACAAATTATATGAATAAATATAATACATTATATATAAATGATGAATTATATATGATAAGCACCTTATCCATTTTAACAAAGAGTTCCTATTTCTCATTTATCATCAGGGTCTTACAGAGGAGCAGTAGTGAGCAGCTCAGTATACAGTGTTAAAAACCTGCACATCAGTCGTTTTGAATACAGCTGACCTATATGCAGCTCAAAGACCTCTTTTTGAAAATCACAAGCTACTAACAGCTTCCATTTACCTCACTCCTCCCATTCACAGGAAGCAAGCGAGAGTTCATTCAGACCAAGGACGGGCTCTGTTTGTCTGTGCCATGGTGTCTTTTTTTCCATCTTAAGCCTCTGCTGGCTAATGGTTGAATATGATGTGTATTTATTTATCTTGCCCACTGTTGGCCTGACAACAGAGATGAAAAATGATTCAAAGAGGATGGACAAAAAAAAAAAAAAACAACACAGGCATCTATATTTACCGCTTTTTCTCTGAATGGGGATAATATTAAACATGAGGGATATTGATGAGCAGGGAAGATAATCCAGATAATCCAAATCCAGAAGATAAACAACGACAACACGTGTATATGATAAAGAAAGATCATTTGAATTTGGCAGGTTCGTCAATCAAGTTCCTTGTTTTGCACTAAATTCTTAAGGCTGACATGTTGGAGCTTCCTAAGGGCACCTTAAAGGAGGTATTTGTAATTTTTGCTATTGCTGCATAGCCAGCAATAGCATTAACAGCTGTTTACTTGCTAATCTTGGAAAGAGCTTCCATTATCGTTGCGTTTACATGACAAGAGGTTATAATACGTCCTCTGAGAAGCGGTACTTCTTCATGGCAGCCTAGACGCTACAGTGACGAGACAGTTCGACTGGGCCGGGGTTAGCTGACTAGCATGCTAACCTAAGTAGAAGAATAGAAGTCATAGAAATAGAAGCAAAACAAGATGGTTGCTTTCCACCGCTGGAGACAGCTCTTGGAGAGTAAAGGAATGAAATTTGATGCCTCACTCGCAACGTTTCCTCTGGACTGTTAAGGAAACAGCTGTTAATACTAATGCTAGTGATAGCAAAACTTACAAATAGCTCCCTTAATGACAAAAATCACCTAAAAGCAGCAATTTGAGCAAATGTTTGGCATTTTTGCTTGAAAAACTAGATGATTACTAATCAGTTATCAAAATTGTTGGTAATTAAATTCTTTAAATTGACTTCAAGTCAAACTAAATCAAGTAATGGTTACAGCACTAATGCTAACATATATAGCGATAGCCAAACTTAAAGATAGCACCTTTAAAACACTCACTGCACTTTTATTTGCATTAGCTTGAATTGTCAATCAAACCACTGTGAGTATGGAGGGTAAAAACTGAATCAGGAGGTCAAGTCTGTGAGCTGTAGTAGATGTTTACAACAGATGATAATTTATTGTTAGCCTTCATTCCCTCTTTCAAATAAACTTGGTCCAAAGTTTGTTTAAAACCTTTTGCTGTTTGTTTCTTGCCCTGTCTGACTTATTTTTAGCAAAGCTGACTCATTGCCAGATTTCCGCACTTGCTTTGCTTAGTTATTATCACAGATGGAAACAATGGCCAAAACAACCAAAATAAGTCCCAACCTGTGATAAACCAGGAATATCCAGTCCACTTTCTGCAGTATTATGACAGGGGCACATGCAGAGTGGCATCATGTATGAGTTACATATTGTGTCTATTTTGGTAGATGTCAACAATCCTGTGAAGTATTGTGTTTATCACCCAATAGTTGGTGAAGTGTGCTGGGATGCTGGAGTGATGAAGTGCTATTTCCTCCCACTGTCTCCCTTATTAGCTCTCTTTCCCCTGCTCTGTCACTGAAGTGGCACAGTTGTGTCAGCAGTATTACTCATACCTGGTGCATACACTGGGCAAGCAGGCCTGGATCTGCCTTAATCACCCACTTCCACTTCCTGTTCCTCGACGTGCCAGCAACCCTTCGTGGGCGAACGCTAATGACGGGAAACAACACAGCCGAACTGGCGAGGAACAGGAGGGAGGACAGGACCAGGATATTATTACTAATAAAGAGGTAGAAGACTGGGAAGAAAAGTGCGGATGTCTGAAATCACTATGCTGTAAGCACACACATGCACGCACACACACTCATCAAAAGGAAGGCAGGTTTACTGATTCACATAAACACATATTCTTTGGCCCCCTTGAAGGGAGCATCAAAGTAGACGAGACAAGAAGGGATCCAGCACACGCTCAGTATTTGTAACTCATTCATTGTCATAGTCATTGTAACTAAATTAATTAATCAGATGATGATAATGTAATCTGTGCCAAAACCAAAGTGATGGAACAACAATGTGTGGTCATTAGTGTTATGTGCCGGATTATTCCTTGGCTGGGTGCGGTGATTTCCTTGAGTTCTGTCATCAACACTGAGGTTTCCAAGAAACCACCAGGTACTCCAGAGAGTTATTACTACCTGCCAAAAAATAGTCCTTCTGTTTACCAGTTGTCCCCGCTGTTTCCAGTCCCTACAAATGAGTTGTTGGCTGTAGCTGCATATTCATCAAACAGAGAGTAGTGATAATTTCTCCAGATGTTGCTTTTATGTTCAGAACTTTGCCGTCTTAACTTTCTAGATATTTTACCGAATCAAGCATGTAAATAATGAGTGGAAGCACAAGTAGCCCGAATGAGACTGTTAAAGACAATTCAGCATTGTGGGAAAATACACACAAATTCTCTCTCTGAGTTTTTCTTCTGAATATCTAATTAGATAAGATTAATGTTCAGTAAGTAGTCAGTACAAATCCAAAAGGTGATTAGCCTAGCTTAGCATAACAACGGAAATCAAGGGAAAACAGCTGGTTTTACAGAACAGAAATATAAACTCGACATTGTCTTAAAAAAATAAATGACTTGCTGTAACTATTTCTTGATGAACAACAGTTTGTCCATCCACCAAGCACCTCCGTGCAATGTCTCCGGGTTGCCTGGCAACAGAAAGTCACTGTGCCCACCTATTGTTCATCAAGAAATATCATGTAACTACACATTAAACAAATGAAAAGAAATTAATAATTGCCTGAATAGATATCACATATTTCCCAAATGAGATACACTGAATATTCAAAAGACTTGTGTTGGTGACAGTGGTTTATATAATAGTCTACATTATAATGAATCATAACCTTAATAGTAAAAATAAAATGAGTTTAACTGTGTATGTTTTGCCTCTTTACAGTTCAGAGATTCCCATTTTAGTTTGGAAAGATGTTAATAAACCAAAGTTTTGTTGATAGTTTTTTCATCCCCAAAAGATGATGCAAACTTTCATTTGGAGCATTTGGACATCCACACTGTAAAAGCTGCATAAAAGTAGAACACAAAAAATCTTAAAATCACAGGAAGTGAGGCTCATTCAGCTACAAGTGGATTATTTGTTGATATCTTCATGCATCACACTCAGACTGACACCAGACAGATGCTGGACACGACTGACACTGTGCTAACAGCTTTAAACCAGAAATGGAGGCCGACAGAACAGACAACAACACAGTGGATAAAAACAGAGAAATCAGCATCAGTTAAGTGCGCCTGATAGCAGGTCTGTCTGTGTGGGCGGGATGTGATGTTTGCTCGCTTTGTTTCTCTCATTTTGTCATTTTTAAAACAGCTTTTAAATGATAATGACTATTTATACTCCTCTTGAGTTGGCTGCGTGGGCTCGATGGAGACAGCGCCGATGATTCACAGCCGTTCGAGATCGCCTTTTGTCAACCACCACATCTCTTTCCTATGGTCTCTCTCTCTCTCTCTCTCTCTCTCTCTCTCTGTTTATCTCACTCTTTCTATCTCACTCCCTCCATCTCTTTTCTCCTGCAGAGCAGTAATAGAAAGATCACTGTAGCCACTTCAGGTAGAGGCTGCGTGGGCCGGTAGGACACGTTGACTCAAGGTTTATGAGAGAGACAAAAATAGTTTTTTGAAGGAAAGGTTTCATAAGTCTCCCGTGTGACTCACAATGAATTCAAAAGAAACAGGTTAAGTTGCAGCGTTTGGCGTTTTCAGCGAGGTAGAAGATTCACAGCCCGGCCAACCGCATCACTGCACTTCTTTAGCTTCACTCAACAACCAAAAGATATAGAAAAACATATTCTGAAAGGCATTTTAGACTTTAAAGTCTAATTAAGGCTGATGAAAGATTAAAACATACTTTTATAGAAAAATATAGCATTTATATTTAAGACCTATTTCTTGGCTAAAATGGCAACTCCATCAACCTATAAAACCTGTAAATATTATAATAAAATGTAAACTGTATCTTGACTATAACCCTGTCCTACATGCAGCACTGTGTTTTGTTAGTCATTTTTAAGAGTTACTGCTGCTAAATCAGTTGTGTAAGAAGGCAATCTGTGATAGTGATAGTGATAGTCAAGCCAGTGAAACTGACATCACTAACATTAGCTCGGCTAATACATCGGAAGTTGATTCAACATGGCCTTATTTATTGTCCTTAAATAACTACAGCTCCCATGAGGCTTTGATTGTGCACAAATAGCTAAGACTCATGGGACATATTGCTGTTGAATGTTATTAAAATAGTGATCATTTCATCTTGCATAAAAAATTATATGTCTCTCTAAAGTCAAAACTGACTGAGAGATAAGCCGACACCATTTCATATTAGCAAACAGATGTTTTCTTGGACATCCAACAGGCAAAAAGCAACATTATTATTGATTTGGAGCTGTGTTTGTATCCATCTGATAAATCTATGTTAATATTCATTCTCCTTTTAGACCTTTTTCCCTGTCTGCACCAAGTCTTGAGTCTCTGTAGCTGCTAAATGTTCCACTTTCTTCACCAGCTGGTTGCTAACTTTGCCTGCATGTTGTTTGCTGCTGGGCAGTTAGTGGACAGTAGGTTTATCAGTGCATGTTTGCAGCAGCTGCCTGCAGGGAGGTTGCTCAGAATAAATCACCCAGTAAAACCAAAACAATGCGTTAGAAGAGGCTTTTTCATAATGTGAAAATCATTGACACAAATCACATTTCTGTTTGGGAAAAATATACTAGAGTATGTGTTCACATCTTTCAATGTTCACTTGACTGGTTGGTCCTCTTGGTCCAAATACAACAGGTTTGTATGTTTCTGAAAAATAGTTTATATCTTTTGGATTCACAAAACTCGAACCAACAACCTTCGATTCAAAACACCTGCTCCTCTAACCATCAAGGCCGGTTCTACCCGGATGCCTATAATGGTAAAAGCCTATTATAGTATAAACCATGAAAATCGGATGTTTTCCCCATTGCTTTGCCTGTATCTGGGACAGCTCACAGTAGCACGTGCGGCGCTTGACAGTCAGCTACATCAGTCCCCTGCAAATCCATCTGATTCGCACATGAATCACAGTGGGAGATGGGTGATGAGGGGGCTGCAGGGACGGGAAGGTGGATGTTATGAAGACACACAAGCCGACTCACCAACTTATAAAGAGGCAATTCCAGTAACGTGAACAGTCCAACTATTTTTGTCTCTGGCAGCAAAGCCGGTTTTATTGGATGGCGGTGGGGATCTGAGGAAATTGAGGGCACATCTGGAATGCTGTTAGAAAAAGAAAACAGCAATTTGAACAACACAACTATTTTCATCACAAGCTTCACAGCTTGTAGGCAGAGGGGTTTGATTCCACCTATTGTAGATTTTGGCGGCAGTTAGTAAAAGTTAGTAAAGCAGTCAGTAATAATAAGTTTTAATAATGAGGGGTCAAATTTGCTATAAAAGTCTCAACAGCATGTATCAGAGTTACAGCTTAACTCAGAACAGTGAAAATGTTCAATTAAAAAGAAACAAAAAAAACGTAAAGATCAGTGTCAGGGTTAAACTTAAATCATGTTAAAGGTTAAATATTTTTGCAAAATATGTGATACAGTTCCAGAGCAAAGCCTTGGTAAGGTTGTGGAAAATGCGTGGGCTTATAGAGAACACTGTATTATACTGTACACACACACACACACACACACACACACACACACACACACACACACACACACACACATACACACAAACAGCAAATGGGAGCAAAACACTGAGTCCTGACACAAGGCTCTTCATTCTGATGTTCCCCCTACTCCAGAAATTCTTTCCCAGCATTCCAGAAGGCGTTGGTGGGGGTCAAAGATCCCAACGACACAAGTGATGGTTTTAACAAGGGGAACCACACACACGCACATGCACACACACACACACACACACACTCACACACACACACACACACACACACACACACACACACACATTTGTACTCCTATACTTCCAAGGATCCTCAGTAAGTCCTTAATCCTTAACCTCATACTGGAGTCTAACCTCAACCCCATCAGTCTTAACTCTCAAAAGTGCATGAACACACACACACAAACACACACAAAAGACATTTTTTTGCGTTATTATACTAAGACTTTTTTTTTTTTAATTTACGTGTTCCTATACTATGACGTGTCACGACTTGCTATACTATGGTGATTTTTGACATTTTTATGGCTTACTATACCATGAAATTTTTATACCTTGCTTAATTATGACTTTTTATGCCTTACTATTGTACAAAGTATTTATGACTTTCATTGATTAAATTACTATGACGTTTTAAAGCCTTACTATACTATGACGTTTTTTGACATTTTTATGCCTTACTATACTATGACTTTTTTTTTAATTTTATGCCTTACCATACTGTGACTTTTTTTGAAGTTTTATGCCTTATTATACTGTGACATTTTATGATTTATTATACTATGACTTTTTAAGTCTTAACATGCTATGACCTTTTATACCTTACCATACTATGACGTTTTTTGACATTTTTATGCATTAGCATACTATAACTTTATATGAAGTTTTATGCCTTACTGTACTATGACGTTTTATGCCTTACTATACTATGACTCTTTATGCCTTACCATACTATGAGTTTTTATGAAGTTTTATGCCTTACTGTACTATGACGTTTTATGCCTTACTATACTATGACTCTTTATGCCTTACCATACTATGAGTTTTTATGAAGTTTTATGCCTTACTGTACTATGACGTTTTATGCCTTACTATACTATGACTTTTTATGAAGTTTTATGCCTTACTATATTATGATGTTTTTTTTTTAAATTTTATTCCTTATTATACTATGACTTTTTATGAAGTTTTATGCCTTACTATACTATGACTTTTTATGCCTTACCATACTATGAGTTTTTATGAAGTTTTATGCCTTACTATACTATGATGGGGTTTTTTTTAATTTTATGCCTTATTATACTATGACTTTTTATGATTTACTATACTATGACTTTTTATGCCTTACTGTACTATGAATTTTTATGCCTTACTATACTATGACTTTTTATGCCTTACCATCCTATGACGTTTTTTGACATTTTTATGCCTTCCTGTACTATGTCTTTTTTTGAAATTTTATGCCTTATTATACTGTGACTTTTTATGATTTATTATACTATGACTTTTTATGCCTTAACATGCTATGACCTTTTATACCTTACCATACTATGACGTTTTTTGACATTTTTAGGCCTTACTGTACTATGACTTTTTATGAAGTTTTTTGCCTTACCATACTGTGACTTTTTAAGCCTTACCATACTATGACTTTTTTTGACATTTTTATGCATTAAAATACTATAGCTTTACATGAAGTTTTATGCTTTACTATACTATGACTTTTTATGCCTTACCATCTTATGACGTTTTTTGACATTTTTAGGCCTTACTGTACTATGACTTTTTATGAAGTTTTTTGCCTTACCATACTGTGACTTTTTAAGCCTTACCATACTATGACTTTTTTTGACATTTTTATTCCTTACTGTACTATGACTTTTTTTTTTAAACTTTATGCCTGACTATACTATGACATTTTTATGCATTACTGTACTATGGCTTTTTTTGAAATTTTATGCCTTACTATACTATGAGGTTTTATACCTTACTGTATTATGAGGTTTTATGCCTTACTGTACTATGGCTTTTTTATGCCTTACCATACTATGACTTTTTATGCTTTACCATACTGTGACTTTTTTTGAATTTTTTTTGCCTTACTGTACTATGACTTTTTTTTTTTAAATTTTATGCCTTACTATACTATGACATGTTTATGCCTTACCATACTGTGACTTTTTTTGAAATTTTATGCCTTACTATACTATGACTTTTTTATGCCTTACTGTACTATGACTTTTTTTTTAATTTTATGCCTTACTATACTATGACTTTTTATGCCTTACTATACAAGACTTTTTATACCTTACCATACTATGACTTTTTATGAAGTTTTATGCCTTACTGTACTATGACGTTTTATGGCTTACTGTACTATGACTTTTTTTTTTAATTTTATGCCTTACTATACTATGACATTTTTATGCCTTACTGTGCTATGGCTTTTTTTGAAATTTCATGCCTTACTGTACTATGATGTTTTATGCCTTACTGTACTATGGCTTTTTTAAGCCTTACAATACTATGACTTTTTTTGAAATTTTATACCTTACTATACTATGACATTTTTATGCCTTACTGTAAAATGGCTTTTTTTTTATTTTATGCGTTACTATACTATGACTTTTTATGCCTTACAATACTATGACTTTTTTTGAAATTTTATACCTTACTATCCTATGACATTTTAATGCCTTACTGTGCTATGACTTTTTTTGAAATTTTATACCTTACTATACTATGACTTTTTATACCTTACTGTACTATGACGTTTTTTGAAGTTTTTTGACTTACTGTACTATGACTTTTTTTTTTTAATTTTATGCCTTACTATACTATGACATTTTTATACCCTACTGTACTATGGCTTTTTTTGAAATTTTATGCCTTACTATACTATGACTTTTTTATGCCTTACTGTACTATGACTTTTTTTTTAATTTTATGCCTTACTATACTATGACTTTTTATGCCTTACTATACAAGACTTTTTATACCTTACCATACTATGACTTTTTATGAAGTTTTATGCCTTACTGTACTATGACGTTTTATGCCTTACTGTACTATGACTTTTTTTTTTAATTTTATGCCTTACTATACTATGACATTTTTATGCCTTACTGTACTATGGCTTTTTTTGAAATTTTATGCCTTACTATACTATGACATTTTTATGCCTTACTATACTATGACTTTTTTTTAAGTTTTATGCCTTACTGTACTATGGCTTTTTTTTTTTTTTAATTTTATGCCTTACTATACTATGACATTTTTATGCCTTATTTTGCTATGGCTTTTTTTGAAATTTCATGCCTTACTGTACTATGATGTTTTATGCCTTACTGTACTATGGCTTTTTTAAGCCTTACAATACTATGACTTTTTTTGAAATTTTATGCCTTACTATACTATGACTTTTTTATCCCTTACTGTACTATGACTTTTTTTGAAATTTTATACCTTACTATACTATGACATTTTTATGCCTTATTGTACTATGACTTTTTTTGAAATTTTATGCCTTACTATATTGTGACTTTTTATGAAGTTTTATCCCTTACTATACAATGACTTTGTTTTTTTAAGTTTTATGCCTTACCATACTATGACTTTTTATGAAGTTTTATGCCTTACTATACTATGACTTTGTTTTTTTAAGTTTTATGCCTTACCATACAATGACTTTTTATGAAGTTTTATGCCTTACTATACTATGACTTTTTATGCCTTACCATACTATGACGTTTTTTGAAGTTTTTTGCATTACTGTACTATGACTTTTTTTTTTTTAATTTTATGCCTTACTATACTATGACATTTTTATGCTTTATTTTGCTATGGCTTTTTTTGAAATTTCATGCCTTACTGTACTATGATGTTTTATGCCTTACTGTACTATGGCTTTTTTAAGCCTTACAATACTATGACTTTTTTTGAAATTTTATACCTTACTATACTATGACATTTTTATGCCTTACTGTAAAATGGCTTTTTTTTTATTTTATGCGTTACTATACTATGACTTTTTATGCCTTACAATACTATGACTTTTTTTGAAATTTTATACCTTACTATCCTATGACATTTTAATGCCTTACTGTGCTATGACTTTTTTTGAAATTTTATACCTTACTATACTATGACTTTTTATACCTTACTGTACTATGACGTTTTTTGAAGTTTTTTGACTTACTGTACTATGACTTTTTTTTTTTAATTTTATGCCTTACTATACTATGACATTTTTATACCCTACTGTACTATGGCTTTTTTTGAAATTTTATGCCTTACTATACTATGAATTTTTATGCCTTACTATACTATGACTTTTTTTTTTTAATTTTATGCCTTACTATACTATGACACTTTTTTACATTTTTATGACTTACTGGACTATGACTTTTTTTGAAGTTTTATGCCTTACTATACTATTACTTTTTATGCCTTACTGTACTATGACTTTTTAAGCCTTACTGTACTATGACATTTTTTGACATTTTTATGCCTTACTGTACTATGACTTTTTTTGAAATTTTGTGCCTTACTATACTATGACATTTTTATGCCTTACTGTACTATGACTTTTTTTGAAATTTTATACCTTACTATACTATGACTTTTTATACCTTACTGTACTATGACGTTTTTTGAAGTTTTTTGACTTACTGTACTATGACTTTTTTATTTTTATTTTATGCCTTACTATACTATGACATTTTTATACCTTATTGTACTATGGCTTTTTTTGAAATTCTATGCCTTACTATACTATGACTTTTTATGCCTTACTATACTATTACTTTTTATGCCTTACTGTACTATGACTTTTTAAGCCTTACTGTACTATGACATTTTTTGACATTTTTATGCCTTACTGTACTATGACTTTTTTTGAAATTTTGTGCCTTACTATACTATGACATTTTTATGCCTTACTGTACTATGACTTTTTTTGAAATTTTATGCCTTACTGTACTATGACTTTTTATGAAGTTTTATGCCTTACTGTACTATGACGTTTTATGCCTTACTGTACTATGACATTTTTTGACATTTTTATGCCTTACTGTACTATAACTTTTTTTGAAATTTTATACCTTACTATACTATGACATTTTTATGCCTTACTATACTATGACTTTTTAAGCCTTACCATACTATGACATTTTTTGACATTTTTATGCCTTACCATACTATGACTTTTTTTTAAATTTTATGCCTTACTATACTATGACTTTTTATGCCTTACCATACTATGACGTTTTTTGAAGTTTTTTGCATTACTGTACTATGACTTTTTTTTTTAATTTTATGCCTTACTATACTATGACATTTTTATGCTTTATTTTGCTATGGCTTTTTTTGAAATTTCATGCCTTACTGTACTATGATGTTTTATGCCTTACTGTACTATGGCTTTTTTAAGCCTTACAATACTATGACTTTTTTTGAAATTTTATACCTTACTATACTATGACTTTTTATACCTTACTGTACTGTGATGTTTTTTGAAGTTTTTTGACTTACTGTACTATGACTTTTTTATTTTTATTTTATGCCTTACTATACTATGACATTTTTATACCTTATTGTACTATGGCTTTTTTTGAAATTCTATGCCTTACTATACTATGACTTTTTATGCCTTACTATACTATGACTCTTTTTTTTTAATTTTATGCCTTACTATACTATGACATTTTTTTACATTTTTATGCCTTACTGGACTATGACTTTTTTTGAAGTTTTATGCCTTACTATACTATTACTTTTTATGCCTTACTGTACTTTGACTTTTTAAGCCTTAATGTACTATGACATTTTTTGACATTTTTATGCCTTACTGTACTATGATTTTTTTTGAAATTTTATGCCTTACTATACTATGACATTTTTCTGCCTTACTGTACTATGACTTTTTTTTAAGTATTTTGCCTTACCATACTATGACGTTTTTTGAAGTTTTTTGCCTTACTGTACTATGTCTTTTTTTTTTAAATTTTATGCCTTACTATACTATGACATTTTTATGCCTTAGTGTGCTATGGCTTTTTTTGAAATTTCATGCCTTACTGTACTATGATGTTTTATGCCTCACTGTACTATGGCTTTTTTAAGCCTTACCATACTATGACTTTTTTTGAAATTTTATGCCTTACTATACTATGACTTTTTATGCCTTACTATACTATGACCTTTTTTCGAAATTTTATGCCTTACTATACTATGACATTTTTATGCCTGACTGTACTATGGCTTTTTTTGAAATTTTATGCCTCACTATACTATGACTTTTTATGCCTTACTATACTGTGACTTTTTAAGCCTTACCATACTATGACATTTTTTGACATTTTTATGCCTTACTGTACTATGACTTTTTTTGAAATTTTATGCCTTACTATACTATGACTTTTTATGCCTTACCATACTATGACGTTTTTTGACATCTTTATGCCTTACTGTACTATGATGTTTTATGTCTCACTGTACTATGGCTTTTTTAAGCCTTACCATACTATGACTTTTTTTGAAATTTTATGCCTTACTACATTATGACTTTTTATGCCTTACTATACTATGACCTTTTTTCGAAATTTTATG
Organism: Seriola dumerili; assembly: GCF_002260705.1. Classification (NCBI taxonomy): domain Eukaryota; kingdom Metazoa; phylum Chordata; class Actinopteri; order Carangiformes; family Carangidae; genus Seriola; species Seriola dumerili. The sequence goes on from NW_019174352.1 coordinate 2,378,256, forward strand.
CCTTACTATACTATGACATTTTTATGCCTGACTGTACTATGGCTTTTTTTGAAATTTTATGCCTCACTATACTATGACTTTTTATGCCTTACTATACTGTGACTTTTTAAGCCTTACCATACTATGACATTTTTTGACATTTTTATGCCTTACTGTACTATGACTTTTTTTGAAATTGTATGCCTTACTATACTATGACATTTTTATGCCTTACTGTACTATGACTTTTTTTGAAATTTTATGCCT
>NW_019174352.1:2378786-2379200 GCF_002260705.1 Seriola dumerili
TATACTATGACGTTTTTTGACATTTTTTTGCCTTACTCTACTATGACGTTTTTTTTACTTTTTTTTGCCTTACTATACTATGACTTTTTATGCCTTACTATACTATGACTTTTTAAGCCTTACCATACTATGACATTTTTATGCCTCACTGTACTATGACTTTTTTTTTAATTTTTTGCCTCACTATACTATGACATTTTTATGCCTTGCTGTACTATGACTTTTTTTGAAATTTTATGCCTTACTATACTATGACGTTTTTATGTCTTACTATACTATGACTTTGTTTTTTTAAGTTTAATGCCTGACTGTACTATGGCTTTTTTTGAAATTTTATGCCTTACTATACTATGACTTTTTATGCCTTACCATACTATGACGTTTTTTGACATTTTTATGCCTTACTGTACTATG
>NW_019174352.1:2384552-2431997 GCF_002260705.1 Seriola dumerili
GATGGTAATGATGGAACATGTATCCAGTTTTTACCATTGATGTAATCTTTCAACACGCAATCAGACTGAGATAGGAAACACGTACATGATGTGGTCATTGGCTTAGCGCAGCTACAGGCCTTAATACAAGAAAAAAAGGCTAGCTATGAGTTTTTAAACATTTTCAATTTAAAGATCATTTAATTTTAAAACATTAAAAATGATTATTTATTTTTTTTTATTTTTTTGTCGGCCCACTTTCAATACTTTCACACAGCCCACAGTTTGGGAAACACTGATCTATGCTGCATTTGTGCCTCAGCCTTTTCTCTCCTCTTCCTCCTGGGCGAAAAAACATAAAATGCAGCCTCAACATTAATTTTAATGAGACAACGATTCCATGGTTGTATAACTTTTGTCACGACATGATGCATTGGCCAATAACTTGGTCTTGGCAGATTATCTTGTGACCTAAGGAGGTTGGTATTTTTATTGTTTAACTCTCTATAATTGAGAAGGAGGATAAACTTCCTGCTCTAAATCCCATCTCAAAGAATTCTAAACAGAGTTTTGGCATCTGATAAGTCTTAAAACTGGACTTCCTGTATCATCATCACCTGTATCTATAGCAACAAATCAAACAAGTGCAGTCCCTTGTGTTTTTTAATGCGGTGCTATTTCTGGTCTGAACGCCTGCTTACTCTCCTCACTACTGTACATTTAACTCCAGGCCTATCAGTCATCTGACCACATGTCCACATGCCGACGCCCCCCCCCCCTTCCCCCCTCCCCCCTCCCCCCTCCACAGCCCTCACCATGACCCATGCATACGTCTTTCCAGATCCCTGTATGGCCTTCCTTGTTGCAGCAGCCTTGCCGTGGTGATGCAGGTGCTGATGGGGTCTGCCAAGCCCATCTACATACCTGTCTAAAATTAGCACTGGTAGTTTCCTGTGCCCTTTAATCCTTGGCTTTAAAGCCAGTAAAAGGCCAAGCCGCAGACAGGAAGAACGGCCATGAGAGCCCCCGGGGCGCTCGGCATGCCGCGCATACCCCGGGCCCTATTCGTCAATCACAGCCCTGCCATGACATCACGACAACCCGTTCTAAGAATAAGAGCTTCCCAGGCTCGGCTATAGTTGGGTTTAGGTTTTGATGGACGATGGCTGAGGAGACCTGTCCCTTCACCCGCAGGCTCACAGGTTTGATCCCCTGCAGCAGCCAGAGCGCCCATATCTGTCTCAGTGTCCTTGAGCAAGACATTGAATTTCATGCTACTTTGAGGGCACCACTCCTGACTGAACACTTGTGCTTTTTTCAGTTAGCCTGATCACATGCGCTGAATATTCAGCCTTAACCTGATTAAGGTAATGCGCTTATCTTTTACTTGATAAGGGTATTCAGAGGCCTCAGACGTCACATTTTTCAATATTTGGTCAGCAGATGCTTGAACCGGTTATTAGAGGAACTGCAGCACTTCACGCCGTGGAAACATTTCAAGTATTCCCTGAAGCGGTGTTCTGATATTTAAATAACAAGAAATGTATAATGTTTCAATGACAGTAACTGACAAAATAAAGTATAAAACAAAAACAATATTGAGCAGGAAGGGGAAAAAAAACTAATGAATGAAGATGCCACTAAATATTAGTGTAACATCCCTCCACAGATATCTGCCTGCAGTACTAGTGGGCATGAACTGGTACGATGAATATCACTCTGTACAGCACAAATCACTGATATACACCACTGTGTACATAAATTGAGGTTTTCTGTTTTCTGTTTTTCGCCCCTTGGTCATGCAAATTCTTATGGGCAATGTGACGCATTAACAACTCTGAGACACTTAATTGAGTTAGAACAAACATTGCACTTCACTGTGTTTACTCTGCTGTTACAGTTGGACTGTAGGAGTCGTGTTATTATGAAATGATTACCCAGGAAGTGGAAAAGTATCACCTGAACTGGAAAGTGGGCAAAGGGGCGAACGCTGGCACCGACTTAAAATGCAGGAGTCTTTTTATAAATCATTTACGTCAGGACATGAGTGTGCAGGTTTAGTCCTTTGTTACATAGCCAATGATTCACTCTCTTTGTTCAGCTGTTGTACTTCTAGTCTAAAAAGACATGACAGAGAGACCCTCTCTTTTCCATTCACTTTGTCCTTTAATTGCTTATCTGCCACATATTATTATAGTTGATTAATTAATGTGATGTGCTTTGGGTTTTACAAGATGTTTCTTCAGCTTCCTGCCTCTGCGGCATCTATTTTCCTATATATATTAATTTTTCAGATCGCCTGTACTGAATATAAGGAAAAAAATATGAGTGGATGCTGATAAGATGAAAAAAGTTGTCTGCTTATATTTTATCTTGTCTGCTTTTGATATAAGTGAGATATTGAATCACTTGTGTCAGGATGTTTTGTGAAACTTCAGACTCTAAACTCACAAGTCGCGGTGTCTGTGCTGCCTACACTGCACTTGACTGTGTAAGTGACTCTTAGCAGATGATCACAGCGAGGCTGCTGTTTGTGTTGACTCAAACTCAAACACACACACACACACACACACTCTCTCAGCTTCAGTTTGAAGACTTTACTTCATGGCAGCACATGCATGCTGCACTCATTAAGGGCTCTGCAGACCCAAAGAGCTCTGTGTGATCCGGATCTATTAACTCCATGTGTTTAGTAACTTTGCACGTACAGAGATCAATGCTTCGCTCGGTCCTTTCCCTACACCCCAGAGGATTGACACACTCCGGTCACAAGTACGCGGTCTGCTTCTGCTGTTAATCAGCATGTGTAAGACCGAGCGGCGCGGCTCTGCTGGGCTGTGAAGCAAGTTGCTGCTTGTGTGAGAACGCAATGATCCTTCGTCCCTCACCTGCGTCGTGACGATCATCTCCTCACGAGCCTCCAGGTCTCGACAGGTACACGCTGCTATGCTGGCTATCCAGTGACACCGTATCGAAGTACTTTCTGCTCCCTTTGTTTGGGGCGAATACAGAGGCCCCACCTTCAGGAAGTGCCCGAGGGGAGTGTTTGTCTGAACCCGACGCCCTCGCCGCGGAGCAACCACCTGGAAAAACCGGTCGGGCTGTTTACAGCGTGACTGGAATCAGTTTGTACCTGTTGAATGGCATTTTGCAGTTTGTGAATGATTGTCACAAGAGAACAGAGTGTGCACGGCGCTTTGTTACACAAGGCAATGTGACAGGACATGCTAATTCTGAGCTGGGAAATAAAGTGGGAGATGTGTCGAGTGGCATGGTTAATTAACAGCCTCATGATTCATGGCGTATGTTTTTTTTGTTGTTGTTGTTGTTGTTGTTGTCGTGACTTGGCCTGGTGGTTAACGCTCAGCCGTACTGCGAGCGAGGAGGCGCTTACATAAACGTGTTACTGTGGACACAGACAAAACACCAACAGAGTGTGTCGATGGAAAAACAGGCATGAGAAGCAGAAAGTGTAGACAAAATAGCAATTTATTAATAACTTATCTTTTCTTTACATTCGTAAGAGAGGAGTGTGGAGGGGCGGGGAGGGATTGGGGGTGGCAGAGGTCACCAAGTTGGCGTCCTCTTGAAAGAGGCCTACTCTCTGGAGGGGGGCAACACAACCCTCCGAAGCTCTGGATTCGTTTTTTTTTCTCTCATCTTGACAAAAAAAAAAAAAACTGCATTTCACAGAGTTTTCCCTGAAGAGGCGAGGCAAGCAAAGCCTCCTGCTTTGTCCACATGTCAGAGACTTTTAACCCTTGTGCACAGATCAGGATTACTCACATTAACCTTCAGAGATCCAGACAACACGTTTCTGACGACTATATTTCATGTGGTGCCAAATTAAAAATAACAAAAAGAAAAAGGTTTGGTTTGATTTTAGTGTGAAAATTAAAAAAAAAAAAAAAAAAAACTCTGCTGTAGAGAAGTTGGGAAAATTGAATTTTTCTCTGAAGGCTAATGCATTAAAAACCTTCTGAGCACAAAAGTAAGGCAAACAACCAAAGTGACTTTGATTCGTGAGAGGGTGGGTGCAAAAACAAGGCCGGTCGGCTGAATTCACACGTAAAGCGATTATCAAATATATTACACATGTACACGTTTCTCCACAATTCTCAGAAAGCCTACTTGATTTTTGGCATAATAAACTTTAAACATATGAATCAATATGCAGTTTGTTTGTTTCATTTTCTACCTTTTTATATAAGCAAAGAGAATCTTCAGTACCCACTTGTTGCAAAGGGTGTATACTAGAGCAAGGCTTTTACTGTATTGTCTTTTATATTAAGATATATACACAATGTATAAATGTTTGAAAAGACTCCACAAATTGTAAAATCGAGTCCAGTATATAGTGTGCCATCTAAAGCTGAGGTGCTTCGGCCCCCACACAGGCAAGTCTTCACAGAAGACGAGGGAGAGGACGCTCCCTGAGGTCTCGGGGGCGGCGGGGGGGGGTGGGGGGGTGGGGGGGGGGACCAGTGCCAGACCCCAAAACAAACATTAAAAAAGGTTTTCATTTTTAGATCTGTCCAGTTTGAACAATCATGTATCTTTGGCACACCAGCCTAGGAACTTTGAAGCATAACGTACGGCTGTCCCACAAATCACTTGAAGTTTCCTCACAATGACAAAAGAGATAAAAGACCTCAGGAGTCCAACAGCGATATAGGACTGTAGAAAGTATCTGCAACTCTTCAAACGACTCGCTTCCTCTTTTTCTGTCTTGTCTCTTTTACTGTCTCTCCTCATTTAGTCAACAGCAGCTGCATCTTGCGCCAGACAGCTTTGCTGCCCTGCAGTAACCGCGCTCGGCAGCTGTCGCCTCAAACCAGCTGTATCAATAACGTCAAGAGCCCAGTCGCACGGCAGACGACGGGAAAAAGAGAAACTTTTTTTTGCAGCTTTTCCGACAGGAGGCCCGCAAAACCTCCAGCAAAGGAGAGGAAGGGGGGGTGGCGACGGCGGAGCCTCACGTGGACTCCAGGGGGTCCAGCTGGAAGACGTTGTGGTTGGTCGGGGTGGTGAAGTAGAGCTGCTGGCTCGGCGCCGCCATGCGGTTGTCGCACGGGCTCTTCAGGCCCAGCGTGCGCTCAAAGTCCAGGAGCTGGCCCATGAAGTTGAAGTTGGGTGAGATGTTGGACTTTTTCATCTTGACGATGTCGTAGGCGTCGTTCATGGACAGGTTGAGCTTCTGCATCAGGTACGCCACCGTCACCGTCACAGAGCGGCTGATGCCAGCCAGGCAATGGACCAGGACGCCGCACTTCTGGCCTCTCGCTTCATCTGGGGGGGGAAAGGGGGAAAACGTTACAGACCTGTTTCAACGGCATGAAATAAACCACGCCTTAGAGCTGTGAATGATCGATTCTTTAACGACTAATCGATTCATCGTTTTCTTCTGGGAGTCAACTAAACTGTAAAAACATTTTCCATTTTATGAATTGCTTATTTGCACTTTCAGAAATGCAAGTGATGAAAAGTTCACCACCACCCCCCCCACCCCCCACCACCACCTTTTTTTAACAGAGACGGAACAAAACTGGCGATAAACATCTGTGACATTTAAGTCAAGCTGTGTTGGAAGTTGGAGCGGCTCCAGGGAGGGAGAGCAGCGGAAGTTATTATCCCGACTATCTCCCAGGCGTGTCAGTCAACAAACAGAGGCTGCAGCAGTAGCACACATAAACAGAGCCGACATTCTTTGGGTTTTTTTTTTGGCCTAGAGTAGCCGGCTGGGAAATTGACTATTACGGTCTATTAAACCATTCTTCCGCTCGCTAGGGTTACTCCGACAATGGTGCCATTTGGGCGTGTAAACGTAGGAGTCATGAGGGCACCCTGTCAAGGCGAACAGGATGTCAACAGGGCCTGTAAATGGCTCCTTTTGTAATGTGGAGGGGGGGGCAGTGCCATGTCCTAGATTACTTTCAATGCCACTTCCTTCCTGTTGCGCTCGAATTACCGCCCTCCCCCTTGCTCACTCTCCCCGTACTCCTGTTTCAACGTCGCCCTTTGTGCTGCAATTACACAAGCCCCGGGACGAGAGATAGGCCAGGATGTCTTCCATTGAAGTCAAATCATTTGTACACAGTGCATTTTAGCCTGTGCGCCATTAGAGGCAGACTTGTATTCCTCTGCCTCAAACACAATGGCCTTAATCTGCCCGCTCTGTGTGTCCCCGCCTGATTGACTGATAAGACCACGGCCAGGGACACCTCATCTAATCTCAATTGCACAATAAGAACCTAAGAACTTCCTGGCGTTGATAACACATATCAAATTAATGAGATTATGTCCCTCGCTATCTGCTGCTGTTCCCTTCACTTTGTCTGCACAATATTCAAAACAATCACAGAATGTCTTCATGTGAGGAACTGAAGCTATTAGTGGTGAAATGATTAATCAGTAATCAATTGATAAACTGGTTGCTGCTTCTCACATGTGAGGAGTTGCTGCTTTTTCTCATGTCATTGTTTATGTATATTTATAATTCTGGACTGTTGGACAGACAGAATTAGAAGGGTAGTCAATAATTTGCAGTTTCTTCATTAATAAAAAATAATCATTAATGAAAATAATCATGATTTGAAGGTCTAAAAGTGAATGCATGTAAACACCAGAACAGGGGGGGGGGGCAGTTTGCAGCCAGAGGAGCTGCAGTGTGTTTCCAGCTCTGCAGGAAAACTTACCGATGAAGCTGATGGCCTCGGGGAAGAACTGAGACAGGTTCTGGCTCCAGTGATCCGAGATGGGGATCTGCTTGTACTTAAACTCCCCGGCGTTCTCGAAGAGGTTGGGCAGGTTGGGGGTGACGTTGAGGATGTACTTGATGCCGTACTCCTCCAGCACGTCCAGGTTGGTGGAGTCCTTGGCGCAGCCCAGGTAGAGGTGCGGCAGGATCTCCACCGGGAAGGAGGGCTGCGGGTTGGACAGCGGGCTGCCGTCCGAGTCCGTGGCGCTGCTCGGGTCCCGGTCTATGTCTGACTCGATGTCTGAGGAGTCGGAGCTGATGCGCAGCCCGCCGAGGCCCAGCACCTGGGCGGTAGGGGAGCTGCTGTTCGGGGAGCCGTCCAGGTTGGTCTCGCACAGAGCTGGATACTCGGCCTGGAATTTACTGAAGCCACCTGGAAATAAAACACAGATAGATCCAATGAAGGCCGCTACATGACCGTGTGTGTGTGTGTGTGTGTGTGTGTGTGTGTGTGTGTGTGTGTGTGTGTGTGTGTGACACTGCAAAGATATTAACTATTCATCTTAACTTAACACTCATTTAGCTGCAGAATTATTTTTTCTTTCCTGCAAACAGAGAGTTTTCTTTGACTGCAGTTTCACACAGTTGTTATTTTACAGTAACTAAATAAATTCTCTTTCACAGATATTATTTTCATATGAAAACAAAATAAGATTTCACATTAAACTGCGTCTCCTTCCGTCTCTGCGCAAAAAAAAAAAAAAAAAAAAAAAAAAAAAAAAAAAATCTGCTGGTGTGAATGAACAGCAGCGGCCGCGGGGCCCTTAAATGTGAATGAACCGCACTCACCCTCCAGATAATAGGCCTTGTAGCCTTCGTCCTTCATCCTCCTCAGCAGCAGACCCAGCACCGAGCCCCCGTCCACATTCTCGTTCCACTCCCGGCTGTACTCGTCGTACAGCACGATGGTGTCCGTCTTGCACCTCCGCACGAACCTCTCCCGGTCCTCCCCGTCGGAGAGCAGCGACCGCACGGGCAGGTTGCCCTTCTTGAGCCGGCGGAGCATGAGGCTGGGTATGGCCACGTTGATGGCCGTGTCGACGTGCGACGACTCGTAGAGCTCCTGGGCCCGGCAGTCCATCACAAGCAGCCCGTCCCTGCGCGTCTCCAGCTGCTCCCGGAGCCAGCCCACCGTCTTGCTGATCGCCATTACCGAGTCGAGCTGGACGACGGGCTTGAGCTTGTCAAGCATTTATAAGCAGGAGTAAGAAAAAATGTTTTTGAGAAAGCGGGGAGCTTCCTGGCTGCAGCGGCGAGGAGGCGAGCGAGGAAACAATCTGTAGGTCTGTGTTTTCAGTCCGCTCCGCTGCTCGGAGGGCCCGCAGCAACACAAGCAACTGAGGGCAAAGGTGTAAGAAAAAACACAAAAAAAAGAGTGACGTGAAAATGCAAAATCAGTCCAATAAATTCTCCCTGCAAATGTCTCTCAGTGTCCCGTGCGCTCCGGGACGAGACCAATTAAAACACCGGTCCCCTTCACAGATTTCCCGACTGCGGGCTGCCTACACTGGCGCTCATTCATGCATCTGGTCGGAGAGAGCCTGTGTTATTTATCAATGAGTCACACCGGCCCTGCGACGGGGCTGACGCTTCCTCTGCTCTTATATAACTCCACGGATCCGAGCGCGGCGGCTTCCTCCAACTCTGGGTTCCTTCTCGGAGATTCAATGCAGACCGGTCGGCTAGAGGAGGAGGGGAGGTGTAGTCTGTGGCTGCGAACCATGCGGGTTATGTCCGACTGTTTGTGCCTGCGGATGCCGCCTGTTCCCCCCTCTCTTGTCTGCGGTGTGAATCGACGCTCTGCAGGCTCTGGCTCAATGCGCTCTCTGCGGCGCCAGGCTGCTGAATGGCTACAAACAGGAGGCGCTTCATTGGATACATTATGTCGGCCGGCCAATCAGAGCGGCCCCAGGGGCGGTCGCCTTGGAAACGGGGGCCGGATGGAACGGCCCGTGTTGATGAATTGTTAATGAGTTTGTCATTCACAAAAACGGAGAGGAATTTCCGCTCCGGATCAAGTGAGTGCAAACAAACAGAAGAACTGCAGGGAGAAGGAAGGAAGAGAGGGAGGGAGGGAGGGAGAGAGGGAGGGGAGAGAGTATCAAATAAGAGTGCTAGGGGTATAAGGCCATAATAACACAAGTATATAATAAAGAAATACAAACTTTCAGAAAGTTAAAACTGAGACCTTTAAGTTTAAACTGTTGTTACAATATTATAACACCGGATTAAAAATAAATGAAATATAATAATAATAAAATTTTAAATAAAAAACATTTTATTTTGGCACAAATATGAGAATAAAGACAAAGTATGTGTGGCTGATTTTTTTACTGGAATAACAAAGGAAGAAAAATCACCTTTTCTTTTTAACGACAGGGTTTTTTATATCGACCTGCAGACGTGTTTTGATGGAGAAACTCTCTTTTCTCTGGCCTCCATTCAGAGAGGTCAAAGGTCAGAGCCACACAACAGGTGGAGCAAGATCTCCATGAAACATTCGTCCCTCTGACTCCATCTTTTCTCTAACTCAACTGAGTGTTGTGTCATCTTGTCACTTGGTTTGCATAACTTTGCATTGTGGTGAGACAGTAGATTTGGATCAGGCTGGTAGAGAACAGACACCCCACAGGATGTTGTAATGCAAAATTCACGCTATAAGAGCAGATCCTGAATTTACATACATTCACCTAGACTTTATATACAGGGTGATTCCAACAGCCTCTGTATGAATAACATGGTCAAAACAATAAAGGTCCTCCTGTACAGCGCAGACTCTCCAGTGTTTGTGTATCTTTTCATCAAAAGCATCTGAAACAAGCAGCAGAATAATCCAGCTCCGTGACATTCACACAACAGACCTGGAGCTATTTCTGTCTGCTCAGCCTTCACCAGACTGAAGAGGCTCTGCGGTGCATCAGTATGTCACTGTCACTGTCTCTGCCTCCTCCTCACTCAACCCACTGAAGCACAATCACTTTCATATTCCTGTAACGCTGATGTTAATGATCTTAAATGTCCACTCTAACATTTGTAGCCGTGACTTCGGGTTCAACAGGCTGTTAGTAATATTTATATGATATTCCAGGATTTCTGGGTCTTTTTTTCGTACATTGACACATTCGCATCATCAGTCGCACTTTTAACGCGGACACACACACACGCACGCAAGCGCGCGCACGCAAGCGGAGCGGTCGGTCCACACTGGGGTCATCATCACAGGCCGCTGATCGCCTCCCATCGGCCCGTTAATGGCCTCTACACAAAAACTCAATGCGTTTGCGCAGTAAACAAAAGACGCATTTCCACCGGTTGCTGGTTTTTCTTTATTTATTTATTTTATCGCCATCTGCGCCTTTACAGCCGAATGCAAACACACACAAAGGCTTTTTAATTGATGACCTGTTGATCTAATATCACTCCTCCAGAGCTCTAATTAACTTCGCACTGTAGGGACAAGCAAACACCTTCATCAGATTAAAGGAGGTGATATCATGTGGAGTGACAGCTGCAAGATAAATTACATTAGGAGGCTGACGAACCTGCACGAATTCATCTTTTAAATGAGTTTATATGGAATATATAGAAACTACAGCCATGAAAAGGGAAGGAAATTGAGAAAAAATGAATAAGAATACTTACTAGTGAGTCAAAAAATATATAATTTAGTACAGTTCTTACAAGGTAGACAAAGACATTAAGGTACTGAAGTATGCAGCATACTTAAGTTTTATTTTGAAACTTCATATTCTTACAGCAGAATTATGAGCATATAAAATAGGGAGGTTTGGTTCAAGGAGAAAAAAAAACATGCAATTGTAAGATAAGTTTAACTTTAAGATTTAACTTCTTATTTATTTCCTGTCTAAAAGAGTTAAGATATCAACTCTCCTCAGGTGTCATGTGGCAGTCTGCGTAGGCACGACACAGCAGCTCATACGGTGAGGTGTGCACCCTTCGTCGACAGCAAGGTTTCATTTCTTCCTGTAAACAGTATTCGTGCATCCTGTCTCACACGATGCGCCGCCACCATCGGCTCTGTGAGCTTGATAGCATCTGTGTGCAGGAGGATTTTATCAAGCAGCTGACAACATCCTCTCAACGACGATGTGCAGATTCATCATTTCAGGCTTTTTACTCTCAGTACACAGGGAAACCAAACAGAGATTCCCTCTGCTGTTTAGGGACACGACCACAGTGGCGACCAGGACTAGACTGGGAAACGGTTTCATTGCGCTCGGCACCAGTTGGATAATGGTTTTAAGTCAATGCAATCCAAACAACCGTGTTCACAACATCTCTTATCTTTGCTTGTGCACGTAAGATATGAATCTGCAGAGTGGAAAGTACAATTAGAAAATACTTTCTTCACCGTGTGAAAATGCAGCTCCTACTCGCTTTATACCAAGTGCACGACACCTCAAACCATCAGCCACATCCTCACTATTGACGCCACACATTATAGGTCAGTTATCCGGACCAGAGCACAATAAGAGACAAATAGATTTTCAGTGTCTGTGTCTATGAGTGCAAAAAAAAAACCCAACACATTTCTCTTTCTTGCACTTTACAGGATTATTAGTCTCATCTTCACATACTGACATATTTGCTGCTAAATGAACTTTTACATTTTAATGCTCAAGAGAAATTAAGTTGTTTCCACAACAGATTCTTTTGTGATTAATTTCCCAGCCAGAAAATCTCTAAACAGAATTAAGGCAATAATGGGCCATAAAACTCCCTATAAAACTCTTCGTTTCAGTTCAGCAGCAGATGCATTAAACGAAACAAGTCATTTAACAGAACACGGTGAAATTGTTGAGCAGCAGTTGTGTTTTTATGTGGCTGTAATCAGGGAGGGCCGTGTCTCACTGCGGCGCCATCAGAGAGTTCTCCAGTGTAACGCCGACCTGGTACCAACCTCTTATAGCTGTAGACCAGCGGCTTGAAGTCTGTAAATGTAATGAAATGTGTAGGTGTGTTTGGATTCATGGGGACAAATGTCTCATTCCTCTTCATCAAGTGTGCTTGGATTTCTTTCTCTCACACACACACACACACACACACACACACACACACACACACACACACACACAATAGAAGCAGACGACTCCCAGCAGCCCCTCTTTTCACTCGGTACCTGCGTGTGTCTGCGTGTGTGTGTGTGTGTGTGTGTGTGTGTTGTATCCCTGCCAGTGTCTCTGTAGCGTGTTAGCATATAAAGTGTGTAGCGGCCCTGGTGTTAACATTGGCCCTTTGGCCCCTGCGGCACGCCCCCCCCCCCCAGCGTGACAGAAGTCTGTCTGAAAGGAGCCAAGCTGTTTCTATTCACCTCCAAATGAATTCTGCTCTCATTCACCAGCAAACGCCCCCCCTCCCCCTCCCTCAACGACCCCCCCTACTACCTCCTCCTCCCTGCTGCTCGCCCCATTCTTCTGCCTCTGCCTCCTTTTTTTCTTCTTGCCCTTGGCCCCCTCATAGCCTTCCTCTCGCTTTGTCCCCGTCATAAAATGTACAATCACATTAAATATGTCAGAAACTGCTGATTTTGACCCCAACCTGTGGAAACGCTGCATGTCACTACAGTGCAGGTGTCGAACCTGAGACCAACTTCCGTCCTCTATATAGTGCCGCAGAGATGACCTGTATACCAACCTGGAAGTCAGCAACACCCTGGTTCCCTCGACAAAAGGCCAATGGGACTTTTACATCCGCTTTTGGATAACTGGAGAAAAATTAACTCTGTGACAAACAAACTTTTATGACACAAGTTTTGTTCAGCAGGATAATCTTCACAAATAAACTCCACTTTACGATGTTTGAAGCCAAAAAATCCAATCGCCATAAGTGAAAAGCTAATGTTAGGCAATTAAAACTCAACGTCACCGCCACTAAACTTCTAACATGCAGTTTAGCTCTCGGCTCTTCTACAAAAGCCTCTCCCCTTGCAACGTTAGTAAGAGTTTGTAAAGGTGGACTGGTGAGTAGATCAGTTCTCCTGTTTGGCGTGAGCATGTTTTATAACCTCTGTCGTCTCATTCAGCCACTTGTTGGCAACCGGCCTTTTTTTAAGGGACGTAAAAGCTTAAAGAAATCACGACTGGGGTATTTACTGACATATTTTATGTCTTAGAATAAAACATGAAAATATCTTGAGCTTGTGTTTTAACCACAGGCCTTATTTCAATCATCTAACTGAAAAGCTATTCAACAAACGAATCGACCTCGGGAGCAGGGAACTGGACTGAACTCATTTGCGGGTTTCGGGACTCATTCCTGTGGCACTACGTATAGCATTGTCAAGTAATTTTCAAGAAGTTCATGAAATGCGAAAACAATGGAAATCTTTGTCCTGGCAACAAACAACACATTTGTACATCATGGACAAGGTCTTGGTAAGAGTTTCGTTCATGCACTGACAGAGATTTAATCAGTATTTTATGTTGCGAGCACAAAGAGAGGGTCAGAGGTGACATTTGTGCTCTGTGACAGTTTCAGCGTTGTGGCGAAACACAGTGACCCGTCACTGATTTCACAGATTTTTGCTGAAAATTAAAAATCTATTGAACAATTTCATTTGGCTATTTCTACACTTATAGAATATAATGCAACCTGCCACCAGTCAGTCCAAGCAGGTCAACAGATCCTTTGTTGATTTCCCCCGTCAGAGACTCGGTCCTGTTGACGTGTTTACCATTGTATTCTACCCCTGGAAAACCCCAGACTTTTTTTCCTCATTGCTCCGCTCCTTTCATTTCCTCCTGCCCGACTGACTGTAGTTCATGTCCGTGTTGCTGGTCTGTGTTTTTATGCTTCTCTTTGCTGTATTTTAATGAGTCACGTTCCCCTTAATGCCTCCATTTCATTTTTTAAGATCCTGTTTCTCCCCTCTCTCTCTCTCTCTCTCTACATTTACATTACAATCGGTTCACATTTCCACATTGATTGACTTAATGAGTGAAGATGAGTGAGCAGAATGAGCTTCAATTACCAGCTGAGCAGAAGCAGAGAGTTTAAAGGTCAGCGTCACTTCTTCATTACTGCTGGTTAGAACCTGTTCGTTAAGAGATTCCAGTCAGCAGCGAAGTTTCGGTTCTAATGAGTTATCTCTGTTAAACTACGCAGATAGTCAGTTAAATATGTTTAGATCGTCTCTGACGCTACATTTCCGACTCAAAGGCTCTGTTATTACCTGGCATTAACATGCGTCTTGGGTGATCTCATCACAAACGGACAGCTCTAAGCACATCGGTTCACACCTGCATTAGAATGCGTCTTCGCATACGTCTCGATTGACTTATGTCTCACTTTCCTGCTCTATATGCAAATAAACATGTACGTGATTTCTGTTTGCAAAGACGAAACCGGCGGGAAGCAACAATGCACACTCCCTGTGCCTAGTCTGCTGGAAATTAAAAGAAGAAGAAATCAAGACGATATAGGCTGGGTCTATTTCTTGGCACGTTCTAGGCAAACTAAATCGGCCAAGATGTTTGACGCACTCGTCACGTATTTCTATGGGCTTTCCGAACTTTTCAGACGTTGCGATTGGTGCGTGACTGAGTACATACTTCTGCTTCAGTGTGGTCCAGGACACGTTGGCATACACACTGTTAAGAGAATGTGGCCACGTGCGGCCCAGACCGCCTCCGAATGTTACCTGCACGATCTCAATGCGTCGTCAACGCGGCGGGTACGAAGGGGGCCCTAATAGAAACACCTGTTCTCTAAAAGTGAGCAGTGTCCAATTCAAAGATCACAAAGCCGGGTCAGTGCAGCCCTCCGACCCCACCCGCTCCTCTCATTCAACAGCTAATCTTGTCCCCCTCCTTGTTTCTTTAACACAGGCTGCTTGTCTTAGACAGGGAAATCCTTTGTCTTCAAACAAAGACTCACCACATGCACTAATCAGGTCTGGAGCGAGACCTGTCTGTGTGTGTGTGTGTGTGTGTGTGTGTGTGTGTGTGTGAAGATGTATGCCTATGCCTATGACACATGCTGAGGAAGTGAGCATGGCTTATCATTGAATTTATTGTGTGAGAACGACAGAGAGGCAGACAGCAGCAGACAATGAGAGAGTGTCTATTGCGAAATACTAAAGTTAGCACATGATGCACAGGAAGTCTGTTTGTTTTTTGTGCTTGAAAGAGGAACGTTGTATTTACCATGAGCAGTGCTGCATACAATGACAACACACACACACACACACACACACACACACACAAACAAAAGAAAACCAAAAGCAAACAAATCTTAAAACTTGGAATCAAGTTTTGAAAACCTAATGGCCAAGTATCTCCGGATACTCCGAAGTTACTTTGTGTCCCATTCACACCTGGTATTAACATGCAAATCTGTATGTGAATTGTTTATGAGAGAAACATGTCAGTGCAGGTGTAAATCCATGCACAGGTCACTGTAATCACACCATGGATGCTAGATGGAAGCTACGGATTAAAAACAAGACAGAGGCAATACAATACAACTGATTCCCTCGACCGAGAACGCACCGTGTTTCTTGAAAGGTCAGCCAGCTCTGATCGCAGTATGAGCAGATAAGAGATAACAAGGACACTTGTGATCACCACGTTATGTTACTATCCAGATAACACATCACTAGCTAGATCCCTCCTGACACGCTGGCAGATATTATTGACCGATTTTAGCTAATCAAAGACGTATCAATGTTGTATCATTATCAGAGTAAACAAAGCTGTAACAAGCTTCAAGCTCTCTTTAAATTGTACTTTCAAGTTTTGTGCATGAACCTTCTGTGTGAATTTCCAGTGACTTTGTTTTCAGTGCAGGAAACATCAAAGTAGTTGCTTCTCTTCTTTGTGCTCTCAGCGAAGTGTGTGCAGGTGAAAGTGTGCGTCAGCAATCAACAAGCTGAACCTCTTCAAATGTTGAACTCTGGAGATGTGCACTGGCCCGTGACGCAACGCTGGCGCAAAAGTGACGCAAACGCAATACAGCGCGGAGGCAAGACAATGCGATGTGAAAGCCAAGGAATGCGGGAGTCCAAAAGAAGAGAAAGGCTGCGCGGCGTGACGACAAGGAGACGTTAGTGATGGAGATGGATTCTTTCGAAGGCTCTCGGCTGAAGTTGAGATTAGCAGAGACAACTACTCAGGTGGAGCTGCCCGGCTCCTGCTCGCAGATAACAACCACATGCTTCCTGCTCTTATCACACCGATTGTATCTGTGCAGGGGCAGGAACGCTCACCAGAGCAACACACACACACACACAAACACACAAACTCACAGGTGAACAGCACGCGATGATGATGACTACTCATTCTGTACATGCTGTTCTTTTGGAAACTCTGGGGTTTTTTTTAGTACTGCAGGAAAACTGGCTTTGGGCTTTTTCTTCAGTCTGACATGGTTTCAGAAAGTTGGATTGAAGCTGCTTTCAAACTTTTCAGATGTTTTTATTCTGATAAACATCATCTTTTCATTTAAATCTGACTCAGTTTGAGGCTTTTGTATAAACACTTTTAAACATTTATAGAGTGCTGCAGGAATAAGTCCTAAAATCTCATAATTAGTTAGCCTTTTAGCATTTCCTGTTACCTCATCCCTGGTCTGTGGTTAACACAAGCTCAAGACATTTTCATGTTTTATTCTACCACTTAAAATATGTCAGTAAATACTCCACTTGTGATTGATTTGAGATTTTATGTCTCTTGAAAAAAGACAGTTGCTAACAAGTGGCTGAATGAGACTCAAAAGTCATCACAGCTAACAAAACACGTGTTTATCCTCACACTTTTGCAAACTATTAATAACTTTGTAAGAGGAAGGGCTTTTGTAGAAGAAGTAAGCATAAAATCAAACTACAGGTTGGAAGTCACGTGACTGTGGTTTAGTTTGTTTGTAGCCTAGCATTAGCTTCTTCCTTCTGGCGATTGATTCTTCAAAAGTCATAATATCGGTGTTCATTTGTGAAGATCATTTTGCTAAATCAAAACTTGTGTTTATCACAGAGTTTATTTTCTGCAGTAATCCCCCCAAAAAAAAATCCCATTGGCTTTTTCGTCGAGGAAACCAGGGTGGTGCTAACTTCCAGGTTGGCGTACAAAAACAGTCATCCTTCCTATATTGTCCTAAAATGAACTAGTTCCTTATGCACTTTTCTTTTTTCTTTTTCATTTCCACCATGTCTTTGTAAAGACTCAGCAACAACACAGTGTCTTGTTGTTCCCTGTAAAGAATCAAGGACCAAAATTGGAGGTGCCTGAGGAATGCATGTAAACTTCCTGAGTTACCAAAAAGGTTCATGCTTAAGTTCCTGTTGATGGAAAGGAGCCATACATGTGTGGAGTATATCACTAAAACCATCACAATTAAAGGAAATGTTAAAATGCTAACAACGTGTAAACAACATGGACATGTATCCACTTCAGGGTGGTTTCAGGAGCAGCTTGTTTTAACACACTGGATGTGGAAAGGTTTGAGATTCAGACCTGTTCAGCCCACAGCCAGATCTTGTCTCTGCTGCTGTCTCCACCACCCATTCACTCTATTCACATTCAAATCAGGGCATCACATTTACACCTACAGCACCTGGACACACACACAAAGACACAGACAAGTAGGCACATGTTTCCTGTATTGTGCAAACTTGTCTTACTAGTTCTTACACACACTTTTCCCTCTGTAGTAGCCTGTTTTTGTGACCACACATGAAAAAAAGTCTAGAATCTGTTTACTTGTCTTCTGAATGATTTGTACAACATGCTCTTAGTTATTATAATATTTATGTTTCTGTCACACTGCCCAGTGTACATTCATCCAAAATCAACTTTCAGGGAGATTTTTGTGAATTGCTTTGTCAGAGATATATAAAAACGGAAAAGTACACACACACACACACACACACACACACACACACACACACCCACTTTGATTTCCATAGAAGTTCCCTACAGCTGTTTCGTGACAGCCCCAGACACACACACAGACACACACCCCGGTCTGAGCTCTGTGAAGACAATGGCGGCTCCAGTGTTATCAACACCTCCATCACTCTGTCTCTGCATCGCCTCACTGCTGTCCTACTTCAGTGTGTGTGTGTGTGTGTGTGTGTGTGTGTGTGTGTGTGTCACAACAGACGTGAGAGGCTGGGGATTGTGTAAAGGGTTTGGTCAGCTTCAATAAAGGGTTGCACTCACATACTGCTTGTGTGTGCGCGCGTGTGTGTGTGTGTGTTTGACCCACAGAGAGGATTTCCCCTACCCTGGGTGTCCACTTCCCTCTGCCTTTAGCACATTTCTGTCACTCTTACAGATACTAAACAGGCAGACTGCCCCTGCCCTTTTTCTCTCTGAAGCTTTCTGGCATGTTTAACACTCAGTATGTCATTTACCTTTCAGCTCAGATGGGATAGTTGTTTTCTGAACTTACCTCTATGAAGAAGGGGTGGGGTTTGCAGTATCTTTCTCTACCTGTCGGAGCCAAAGCTGGTTGGAATCAAGTCGACAACAGTGACATTGCACTTTCTCGTCAGCTTCAGCCTTTGAGCACGTTCACTGCT
Organism: Seriola dumerili; assembly: GCF_002260705.1. NCBI lineage: Eukaryota > Metazoa > Chordata > Actinopteri > Carangiformes > Carangidae > Seriola > Seriola dumerili. The sequence goes on from NW_019174352.1 coordinate 2,402,828, forward strand.
CCTTGTGCCACAGTCAGGAGTTCCTAAACGTAAATGGTAGAAAATAATCACATCATCTGCATATATAATGATATATGCTAGGACATTACCAAAAACACAACCAGTTTAAGTGCAAACGCCCATCAGAGCTTATGTTAAAAGAGCTATTTGTAAGTCTTGCTATCGCTACATAGCCAACGTTAGCATTAACAGCTGTTTACTTGCCAGCCTAAAAAAAATTATGCAAGTTCAGCATCAAGCTTCATTCCTATACTCACACAGAGCTGTATCCAGAGGTGGACGGCGACCCTCTTGTTCTGCTTCTATTTCTGTCACTTCTTTTTTTGTACGGAAGTTAGCATGCTAACCAGCTAGCCCCAGTCCGGTTGGGCCGTCTCATCATTTTCTGATACCAAGTCACTGTGGCGACCAATCTGCCCGGGAGAAGTAGCGCTGCTCAGAGGGCGTGCTAAAACCTCATGTCCTGTAAACGCAACAATGGCTGAAGCTCTTGGCAAAACTGGTAAGTAAACAGCTGTTAATGCTAACATTGGCTATGTAGCAATAGTAAAACACAGTAGCAGTCATTTATACACTATTTACTCAAATTACACATTTACCCTTGCAGTTAAATAAGTCTGTAGAAATCAACCCTACAAAACAATTGCAAACTGTTGGCCACACATTGCATCTATCTATTCCAAAATGCACCTGTAATACATTTTGAATTCAAGATCTCAGTTGTGGTATTTTTGAAGGTGAGGAAAGATTTCTTTTTATTCCAGGTTAATGTCAATCCCATCCCACAACAATGGCTGATGTCCAAAAGTAAGCAAGTCAACTGGCACCCAGATCCATCTTATTTTGGTAACACAGGCGTATCTACTGTTGCGGTCAGTGAGTTGTTTTTATTTTTGTAAGATAGCAAAAGGAAAAGGGATGTTTTTAGAGTGCATAATGATTTTTCTGATTTACATAACATCATTAGTGTGTTTGCAACCTTTGAGGAGTGAAATTGCCAAAACATTTCCACTTGGTGATAGTATAAACTGTTAGGTGCCAGATGGGAGGGGCTTGACGTTACACAGAGACGGTGTGAAGTCGATTCAACAGGTAAATTATCAAATCAAATAAATAAATATTAAGAAATATATGGTGTTGTAAACAAACCCAGAGGCCTCATCAGTTCTGGTGTTTATTTCAGTTCATTGATCACCAAACTCAATCAGCTTCACCTGGGCCAAAATGGAGATGGTGAATTTGCTTCTGCTGGGATGGGACGCTCCTTTCCATTGTACCCAATAATCAAGATTTACATGCGAGTGCATTTTCAAGATATGGGGGTCTTTATCAGTGTGCGATGTTGTGTTTTCCGTGGGCAGGTGATGGAAAAGTCGGGGTGTTTTGTTGCTGGTTCGAGTGGACAGAAAGTCCTGTTTACCTGCACTTTTGACTTGTGCGGTCCAGTGAAAACAGGAAGCGTCAGACTGAAGGGCGTCCTTCGAGAGCAGGTCCGCAAACAAACAGACCCGCTGGAAACAGACGAGTACAAGCATGGGGAAAACAGGAAACACAGATGGGGGATGGGTGGGGGGTGGGGGAGTTTCACAATGTTGAGCTGTGAAAGTGTGTGTGTGTGTGTGTGTGTGTGTGTGTGTGTGTCCTGTCTTGTACTATATGTGTGTGGTAGCGGTGAGTATTTCTATTCACTTTTGTGACTCCATTTCGAGAGGAAACGAGAACGAGGAGGAGAGAGCAAAGACGAGAGGAAAAGATCAACAGAGAGCGACACTGAAAGACAATAAGAGAGACACAAGGGGAGAGAAACTATTGTATAGCATCGAGTAACAATTTGTCCAAAAAAGGTCATCTCTCTCCTGCATGGATCCACTTTGCTTCTCTTAGCAAAACATCGCTGACATTCCTCGTCAGGCCACATGGGAACAGAGAGGGCGTGCTTCAGTTTCTTAACAGCTGTACAGACATGTATAGACGTCAGCCAGTGGTCTCAATATACAGGCAACAGTCAAAACAACACCTACCGGACATGTATACAGTCTGGCTGATTCTGGCATTGCTTTTCTTTACACACACATTCACCTGCAGAGAGAGCCAGGCCATTATTTGAAGTAGGATTATAGTAGACATAGGCTCCCTGTTTTCTGAGCTGGTCCCATTTTAATTTGCTGTTCATTCAAACTGGGCACATTTACATCTCCACAGCTTCATTTACATCAATACAGCACATTATCATGTCTGCTCACTGGTTATTTTGCTGCAGGTTCCACATTAAAATCTGTCCAGTGGCTCAAAGAGTATAATTTCTCCCCTTTCCTGAGAGGCTTTTAATGTGAAACATCTTGTTTTTGGTTTCATTGAGAGTATAAGGCACCAAATTTATCTGTTTTTGCCCGTTATTTGGATTCGACTGTAATTTGTGTACCAGCATTTATCTGATAACTTACGGCTAAGGCAGTTAGCATTAGCAATGGACACTGTATATACTGCGCACAACCCATTTCTTAAAGATTTTACAATGTATTTACGATACGATTTTGCTTCTGCTGGTGTTTATCTGAAACTGTGCACTGGGGACTTTTAACAAATGAAACTTTCCTCTCCTAATCAAGAAGCACTGGCCGACAGCTGTGACCGAAAACAACGGGAACAACAATAACGGTTGAAAATCTGCAGATTGTGATGCATTACATCCAGACAACAGGGGTGCGTCCGCTCTTTAAGTCCTGGACGAACACAACGGGTCATTGTGTCGCCGTAATCCAAACTGCGGCGTAAACAAGGCAGACGGAGCAACACTCAGCATCATCCGACCTCAACCGCAATGCCGATGTAATTAAATTTGTCTCATCCCTTCCTGACAAACATCCAGGAAAAAAATTATACACAGGAACACAGCAGTTAAAATGGCATGTTGCCCAAACCCCACACGCACCGAGATCATCCTCCAAAATGTTTTGTTTTTAAGTTAAATTATTGCACATCATTGTATGTGTTTAGTGTGTTTTTTTTAAATGACTTCCTGTTTGTGCATTAGAAGCAAGCCAAATTTAAACAGTTAGTCGTCTGGTTACACCTAGATTTTGTAATAGTTTTTTTTGTGTGTGCTACATGTCTTTTGGCCTTATGGGAGCTGTAGCTGAGGAACGCTAACAATGTGACTGCTCTTTTCTCTTAGTCCAAATGATGAAGTGTCCAGATCTTACTGTCCGACACAGCAGTACAAACCAGAGACAAAATGATAATACTGAGGCGCTCACCTGGGAGTGGAGCTGTCTGTTAAATGACTCATTTGTCTTGGTAACGTTTATTCAGTATATTTTAAAAGAGCAACCGTTTAGTCCAATTCTACACCAGTTACTTAGGTACTCTGCTCACCTCTAGCTCAAACTATCTACTACCACAAATAGTTTGCCTGTATTGAGTCAGAACAGGAGACAACAAAACGCCGATAGCAGGTGATGAAGTCTGAACTTGTTGCATTCCGGCGCCACGTGGCCTCCTCTCAGCCTCTGTATAATATCCCAGTCATCCCCCCACACGCCAGGAAATGAGTTGCGACACACAAGTTCAGACAAGACCTGACCCTCGCTCCTTCGACAGCTGTTTCAATCACACACACACACACACACACACACACACACAGGTATCCCTCGCATGCATGGGTCTGGAGCTCCCCATGCAAGTAAGGCTGAAGTATGGGAGGAATGCGGTAAACAGTGGGAAAGGAAGGAGGCCCTGAAGCAGCGTGGGTAATGACCCCCCCAGAGCCGGGGATGATGGGATGGCGAGCAGGATGAGAGCCATTATGTGGTTGTTTGTTGCTGATTTGCTGGTTGTTGTGTGACCTTAAGTGACGAGGCCCCTTTAATTAGGCCTCTGTTGGAGTTATTACTATGAGCATCTGGTTGGTGGCACAAACCAGAGGAGGAAGAGCTGCAGGACTGAGAGGTGGATGTTACACAGTCGCATCCATGTGGAATTATGCTGCCTCGAGATATAAACAGGGAAATCCTGTTTGGATTTCATGATTTAGTTTTCCAAGGCGCTGACAGCAAATAGATGCGTGGAGATACAAACAACCGATGTGTTGGAACGTCTCGAAAATACAATATACAGTATGTGGACTCACACAGCAACCGGGTTATCCCGAGGGAAAAGGCCCGTAAAGGTCTATGAATCTGTGCCAAAGGCATAGAGTCTGACTCTCAGCAGAGATGTGGATCATTTATGTCAGGTCCAAGATCAGGGTTTTGAATAATCGAGCTCGTTCTGCGTCGTACAAACAAAGGGCAAAGTGATGGATGAATACTACCTCAAAGCCATACCTTTAACCCCAACCAGCAACTTTGGGCTGAACTGTAAGGCAGACTGCGAGACAGGCCTTATCACCCAACATTAACGTCAGACCTCGCTAATGCTCTTGTGGCTGAACGGGAGCAAATCCCTGCAGGTAGGTTTCCAAAATCGACAGACGATAAACAGCCTGGAAACACAAGAGTGTTGGCTCCATTTTAACATGTTCAGCAACTGCCTCCCGGTGAAGTTTCCATGTTTTACAACTCAGCATAAGAAAAGTTACAGATATCAAAACTGAAAGTTACAGATTTAACTTAAAAACATTTGGGTTACTTTAAGTTTTCGGTATTAAAGATTTCTACTATAACCACATTTGTACTTCTCATTCGTTACTAAGACTTCTGACTTTGCCCAGACTTTGAAATCAAAGACAGTTCTGACTCGGGACATTGTGACTTCATGAGAATCTCTGGTATGTACGTATGTCCGATGTATATTTGGCCCACTTAAGAGTTCCTCTCCCGTCTCCAGGCACCGCATGCCTTTCACATCTCATGTTCGGCAAACTCCTCCACGGCGCCTTGACCCTCCAGTGTGCCCTTGACACAGCTCTCTGGAGGGTTTTGGGCGCTCTGCAAATGTTAGCAAAAGGTAGGGGGTCTGGTCTACACGGCAAAACAAGAACTGACTTTGCTTGACTTGACCCCATTACCCACCCCCCCCCACCCCTAACGTAGCAGGGCTGTGGACCACCCAGCCTGTCAGTCCTTCACACACACACACACACACACACACACACACACACACACACACACACACACACACACACACACACACACAAACACACAGTATATTGTTCAGATGTCTGGAGTCGGTCCAGGAGAACAGGCCTCACTCCACTCCATCCCCTCTGGAACAATTAGCACAAGGGATGACCTTTGACCGAGTGAGCGGCGGGGAAGAAATGAGCTTCGAGGAACTCCGGAGAACACAAAGCCAGGAGTCTTACACGCTTCTGAAGGTAAACAATAACCAGGGTATTTGAAGAGAGTGGTTAATTTGCTTCAGCTAAGAGGATGTGGTCTCTGTTAAACTGCTCCACAGTTGAGATCAAACACACAAAAGGTAATCCGACATTTTTGGACAGAGCCGCTGAGCTTTGGAGCAACCTGCCTGAGGAAGTCTCATTAGAAACAATTTTAAGACCTCTGGAAACTTTTTTAAAACTTTTCTTTTATGTATTAGTTTCGGTATTAGCCTGCTATTTTTACTTTGTTCACATTTATTGTATAATATACAGCAGACAGCGCTGTTGTTGACATTCGTTATTTCAGGATCTTCATGTGAAAATAACTGAAAACTATGTCGATGTGACATTTGAAATTAAAGAGATTTATTTTTTGATCATTAAACTGCACTTGTGTCAGACACACGGATTTAAAGTTACAGGTTAGTCTGACTTTTTATTGAAGTGAAAAGCTCAAGAAGGTTTAGGCTTGATTGTGAAACTGACTGTTTCAACTCACATTTTAAAGTGTCAGTGTAAACGTGGTGGAATTGATTCCTGGGATTATTTTTGCAGTGAGAGTTGTGCTGGCGACGGACGGTGCAGTAACTACAACGACCATTGCAATCCTTACTTTACTTTTTAATGTGTGTTTCAATTTGTCTTTTCACACAACCTCCAAATATTCTTGCTTTTTTAATTTATTCTAAACTTTAAACTTTTAAACAAAACTGTGTCAAACTAAAGTCCACTCGAGTACCTTGATCTAAAGTCACCAGACCTGCACGTAACCCAGATGGTGTCGCTTTTATCACGTGAGACCTACAGTACATGTCACCCAGTGGAGACGTGGTGAGTTTAAATCCACTAATGGCAGATTTTCTTTCAGCGTTTCAGCTGTGACAGTGACACACAACGACAGCGAGCAGACGGCCGCTGTACGCTAAGAGTTGACAGCTGTTCGCCAAATGCCCGAGATGCGGCGATTACCACTGTCACTGCTTTGCAACCTGGGCCACCAACTGTCACCACACTGAGCCACAGCGCACACACACAAAGGATGGGCTGGCACGTGGGCGCACACATATACACACACACACACACACACACACACACACACACACACACACATACAAATACATGTACAGTCCTATAAAACAGCCGACATTGTCATTACCTACATTTAGCTCAAGCATTCTTCCCGCTCCATTAACAGCCCCCTTTATAGTCATTCATACATCACATTCATCAATCCAAGGACACACGTGCACTCCCCTCCCTCCACACACACGTCGCCGTTGCCACTTTGACTGAAAAGCCAAACCCTAATCCTTGGCAGCACCAATGTCTCACACCTCCCCCCTTCCTGCACTGGTGATATCGAGGATTTGAACCAGGCCAAAGTTGGCACTGCTACAACACCAAGTCTTGCCACCACCGCCACCCCCCCCCCTTCCTCGCTTCACTCTCCCCTTCCTATATCCCCGTCCGACCTCACACCCAGCATAGCCAGCACTCCCTGGCTCCTTCAATCCCATCAGCCCCTCACAGAGCCAGCTGCCCACGGGTCTCGTGCGTGGCTGCGCCGTCTTAAAGGATCTCCCCGCCGCTAATGCCACTTAAGCACAAAGCGCTTCAGCCGAGGAAGGCTCAGGCGCTCACAGTGCCTCCCCGAAGATCAAACGTCACCATCCCACGGCCAGCTGCTCACTGGCTGGCCCTTTGCCCGCTGGGCATACTACAGTAAGCTGCCAGGACAGGAGGGGAGGGGGTTACTGTACCACAGCCAGAGGTGACAGTATGGGGTATAGGAGGCTGCCGGGGGGGGGGCAAAGCAAAAGTAAAGGTTGATGGGATGTGATGCTAAGACCGGAAGTCCAGCTGCCTGTGTTTTTATTCACTTCTTTATTCTACCACTCCTGAGTGAAGGCCAAAAGAAATAACTGTTAATGGATTATGGTTTCCACTTCATGTTTCTCTGAGGGGAAAAAGGGGGTGAGATCTGATCCACTGCCCTTTAACATTTGTAGAAAACAAATACAGACATACAGAATTTTACCTTTTGGAGTACAAAAGCTTTGTCACAGGGTGATAAGACAAAACCTAAGAGATGATCAGAATCAAAAACTGTATTCTAAAAGTAATTAGAGGTTAATTGCAGTTACTACTAATTCCAACCAAATGTGAATGACTGTGATGCCCCCCCCCCCCCACGGCTTGATGTGCAGATTTAGTTTGCTGCAGATATCCATGAAGTGAAATTACATCACTGATCACTCACTGATCTTCACACCTCATCTATTAAAAAAATAAATTAAATTTCATGTTTGTAAATAAGCTAGTTAAGCATGAATAACTGTCTGTGTCTGTTGTACACCTCCGCCAAGTTGTAGGAAATATCGTCACGATCTTCCCTTCTGGTCCTGAGTTACAGCGTTGAAAAAGTTACCTTGTCAAGTTAGATCTTGACCTTTCACCTTTCACCACCAAAAAAATCTAATCAGTTCATCCTTGAGTCCAAGCGAACGTTTGGTCCAGATTTAAAGGAAGTCCCTCAAGGCGTTCCTGAGAGGTCATGTTCACGAGGATGTGACGGACAAAACTTTACTGGGGATCAAAGGTACACATCTGGTTTCCTGTTATTATGAATCTTACATTTGTACACAACCCAGTAGATAAGAACTGACAGAAATATTACCTTTATAATATTAACAGCATGTTCTGTTTTTATTGATTGAGTGTGTGTGTGTGTGTGTGTGTGTGTGTGATGTAACTTGCTGGCTGGGTACTCACTGTGCCTACAGCCCATCCCAGTCGTTGTGTGGTCACCGCTTCATGCTTATCATTATTATTTTGTCTGTTTATGTGCCTCATGTGAACAAACAGTTCTGCGACTTGCTTCAAAAGTGCTGAATCTTTAGTGTTTATGTGTAAAAAAAAAAAAAAGAACTTCCTGCCTCCCTGGCGCCCGATCATTGACTTAGCCACAACACAGGCCTCTTTCCCATTTCCCTCCTCTGTTCAGGAAGACCGGCTGTGAGGTCATGAGGTCGCCGCCTGTTTAGCAAAGAGGGACAGTCCGCGGAGAGACATGGCCAGGCAGTGTTGGTGGACAGGTAGAACAGGACAAATCGTTTATGCGTTTTTCATTATATCAAACACAGGGAGGAAACTGGGTCTATTCGCCTGGTTCACCAAACTAATCAATAACATCGCACCTGGAGACACAACAACAATCTCTAAGCTGTGTGTTTTTGCTTGGCATGACTCAGTGGGGATTGGTTTTGTTTTGCATGATGACACCAAACGGAGAAAATCTCATTACATCAACGAAAAATGATTCCCTCCTGTTGTCTCATTAACAATAGAGACAGATGGTTGCTGTTATGCAACAAGTTACCGAAAGACAAAGTGTGTTTGTAGAAAACAACCTGGAAACGTCAGTGAGTTCGTGAAGGATGAAACAGCCGGGTGAAAAGAAGACATCCTGGTAATGAAAACCTCCGTGTGGATGACCTGTGAAAGTTAAGGGAGAATACCGTTGTCCTGGGAATCACGGAGGAAGAGACCCAATCAAATCAATCAATTCACCAAAGAGGGATTCCCCACTTCCTTTAGTCACGGTATTGATGGCTTTCCCCAAACGGGGCTGAATCCGCTTTTGCAGTATCAGTGGCTGATTGATCTTCTGGTCCGGCGGGAACTCTTTGATGCAAAAGAACAAAGGGTTCCTATTGGGTTACACAGGTCAGGATTGATGATGCATGAAATCGAGGCCTGGGGGGGGGGGGGGGGGGCACTCATCTTCTCAGGAGGAGATCGTCATTTCTCCAAAACACACTTTTACGTAAAAGCTCTTTGGAAAAATCTTCTACAAGGTCTGGGCGAAACCTTTAGATGAAAGTGAATTTAAAAGCGCGACTCAAGGTCTTCTGCTGTTGGCAAAGCACGGACCCAAGTGGACAGGGCCTTTCTTCACACAAGTCACCTGACATGGGGGGGGGGACGTTCACATCTTGAGTAAATAAAAATTCCCATTTATCTGTACAGGAAGCAGATAGGAGCCATTTTTGACAGCTCAGGACATCTCATGTGAGGCCTTTGGCTGTCCCTCTCGCTTTCTCTTGTCTATCATCTCCTTCCTCTCTTCCCTCCCCTCCCTTTCTCCAGTCTGGGTGGAAAGACATGCTGACAGATGGACCTAGTACATCCGGACACAGGAGTTGGGGAGGGTAGAGGGAGTAGAGAAAGGAGGGTGGACCTAGGGGGCAGGAAGCCAGAAGAGAGGGAACAACAACAGCAGTTGCCAGATACAAAGTGTTTCTCCTTGCGGGCGAAGAAGAGATGTCCGATTCCAGGAATGGAGGAATGATTAAGGGGTGGAAGGAGGAGAGGACTGAGAGGGTGGAGGGGAGGGGGAGCTGGAGTTCGCCAACACCTGGTGGGGATTATGGGAAGGAGGATGGGTGGTAGCTGGGGGACTCTCTTTTGCTCTGGAGGAAAGAAGTTTTTTTTTTTTCCTCTTCTTTTGGCATGTAGCTAGATTAAAGGCTTGGAGTGGATGATTAGCTTAGGCTTTTCCAACAGTCGAGAAACGTTATTGTTTATGTAGGATTTAATTCTAAGTTGTGATTAAAGGGTACGGCTCATATTATTCTACTTCTATTCTGCTCGTCAACACATCTCATGAAAAGACCAAAACCTGCAATGTTTCAGTCCGTCTCATTACTTCCCGATTTCCCTATCCTGTCTGCGCCGTGCAGATCCAAGCTCGCTACCACGGGTGCAAATCTCTAAAAAAACAGCTCACAACAGCATTTAGTTTGTTTAACGTCTGTCGTAGTTGTAAGGGATGTCGTCGTCTACCCTTGGTTGTGGAGCTAATGATCCGCCAGGACCACCCAATGTGTGTCTGTGTCTAATTTTAGCTAAATCAGGGACAGAAGCTGGATGCGAGGAGGAGGTGAGGTTATTTAGGTGAGAGACGAGAAGAGGATTGCGAGCGACTCTGCTGTTGTGACATTCAGTGGAAAGGTCAACAAACCATTGGGGTTTGATGGGAAGAGGCAAGTTTCGGCTATGACACCAAAGCGTTGCTTATTACTGTCGTTTCGCATCAAACTAAAGCAGGAAGAGGAGAGATTTTGGGTGAGGTGCGTCGTTGCGTTTGAGACTTGCAGCTTTGTTTTTGTTTGTTTTTTTTGTGTCAGAAAAATCTCCTCTCCCAGGAGAAGAGGCTCTGAGACACTCTTCTGATTGGCTGACTGTTTTCTTACTGATTGAAAAAGAATACAGCAGGTTTTAGGTAAACACTCAGAAAAACCAAATCCTGCAAGGTTGGCTGGGGGGGGGGGGCCCGGGGGGGGGGGGCTTGGTTGTCGATGCTGAGAGCAGTGACTGCTTTGTTGTGACATCACAAACTTACGGATGGATCGTTTTAAGGCTCAGCTTCTGAATACAGCTTGTGTGCATTTCTCTGTGGACCGAGCGCTTTGATGCTTCCACAGTGTTAATATAGAACCTAGACCTGATCTGTAATCAATAAAGACATGGCAATCTACCTTTATATAATATGGGACCTCTAAAGAGAAGGAGTGTAATAGGAGGACAGAGTGAGTAGGCAGAGAGAGTGGAAACAGATCAGAGATAACAGTAGGGAAGGAAAGCAGTTTACAAACAGAGTGAAGGCAGGATAGATAGATAGATAGATAGATAGATAGATAGATAGATAGATAGATAGATAGATAGATAGATAGATAGATAGATGGATAGGACTTTATTTATGCCCTAGGGGAAATTCATGAGGAAGGGGGGGTTGTATCCCGCAAATCCAATCAGTGGAGGTAAAGACGGAAGGATGGAAGGTTAAGAGAGGGTGAAAGAGACGAGGGATCAGGGCAGTCTGATGGCAAGAGACTCTACCGTCACGTACTGGGGATGTGGGCTACACCAAAGGTGCATTGTGGGAGCTGACCCAGAGGCCCAACAGTGCTGAATAGAGGACTTAGTGTGGTGCTGAAAGTACTAGAATGGAAAGACTGAACTGCACCATCCATTCAGAATTATCACTAACTGCAGACTGATACTGGACTATGTGTTGAGCACACCGATATAGAGCGATGTTGGGAAAAAATAACGAACCAGTACTTAATTTTTGTTGCACAATAAAATTCATCATATATGCATTAGTGTGTTTTATAAAAGGCTTTTATTTTGTATCTAAAGGGCTCAAAGTTACACTCACTTTATCATATACTAACGGAGTTATGCTTTAGGTGCTCCGGTGTGATTTTGCTTCCTCTGATTTACAATAAAAGTACATAAATCACTTGCATATTATTTTGATTTTCAAAATAAAACGTGGTCTAATCTGATGAAAGGATTTACCTGCTTATTAAAGTTGTTTTCTTTACTGAAAATCATTTTGTAGAAGTTTTTTTTTTTTTAATCAGTTTTTCTAATTATGATTTGCATCATGTGTGTTGTGCATCATCAACATGAATCATTTATTAACCTATATATATTTTATATTTTATATTTTATTTTGTTCATGGTCCTCATGAGGTCATTTTTTCCTACTCTGACACAACCATTAATTTCTGCACGTGTGTTTCACCTACCGATTAAAGTAATTCTGATTCCTCATCATCTGGGTGAAACCAAGGAGGGCGGAGGAAGACTTAATCTGCCGTGACCGGGGTGTATGATCTCCTGCCATCCTCACCTCTGAGGAGGACCACTCAGGGACATGGCTGTGACAGCAGGCTTAGAGAAAAAACCATTAACCAGGAGACGATCCTCGAGTCTGGAGCCAAACACATGACTGAACAGACACATGGAGGTCTGGCGAGAGAGGGAGGGAGGGACAGGAGAAAGCAAAGAAGAGACAGAGGGTCGGAGATGATCCAAGTGACACACTTACAGTCACTCACATGAGGAGAGAGTATCACGCTCTCGGGGTCTGTCAGGCCGTCTGTCAATCACACAGCTGAGGACTGAGCTCTGTTTACTGAGTCCCAGATACGAGCTTGGACCAAACAGTTTTATGGGTCAGACTAGTTCATCATATCACGAGCCAGGGGAGGCATGTTGGTCTGTGCAAAAAAATCTGTATTGGCACAGTGCCTACATGTACCAGCATGCACTGTGTTTGAGATTATCAATGGCAACACAAGAGGTCGGAAATGTTGGATAAATGCGGGTGAAAAACCAAGCAAAGCGGAAAAAGATATATTTTCAGATTCACTTACATCAGTGGTGGTAAAGGAACGAATGAAGAAGCCAAATTCTTCACGTAGTTCTTCTGCCATCCATTGACGTCAGATGAATACATCATGGTGGAAGTACAGTAAGCTACAGAAAACACCGGCACATATTATAGACATGCCATCCTAATGACTAACACAGAGACACAACTTTAAAAATGGACAAAGTTTCCATTTATGGGAAAAAAAAAAAATATGAGTAAAGACTTTGATGCTTCTAGTTTTACATCAGTGTTTGACGCACTATATCTGCAGCACTGGCAAAGCTGTTAATGAAGCAAATGAATGGATCAGTTTCAACTGACTCAGTCTGCACGAGTCCAGTAAGCAGGATATTAAAGTAAAATAATAATGAGTTCGACAGACTCTAAACTGAAGGACACTGTTCCTAACAAAGTGGATAATCAGTAAAGTGAAGGATTTAGGATATAAAGCAGCAGTGTGTGTGTGTGTGTGTGTGTGTGTGTGTGTGTGTTTGTGTGTGTCTGTGTGAAGAGTAAATAGGATATGCCAGTCAGAGCTGCCACCCACAACCCAGATGGCACTTCCATGGAAATCTGTGTTCCTCAGAATCCACTGGGGATAACACACACACACACACACACACACACAGAAATACACACACACAGAAATACACACACACAGAAACACACACACACAGAAATACACACACACAGAAACACAAACACACACACACACACAGAAACACACACAGAAACACACACAGAAACACACACAACTGTTTTTAGGGCAGCAGGTTGACGTTGTGAGTTTATCCAAAGTTGCTCGAGCTGCAGTTGCTCTAACGGCCACTAGAGGCTTCCTCCAAGAAAACTGGGATTTTATTGAAGTAACATTTTTCAATTTAATTGAATTGAATATTTTTAAATTGTGAACAGGAATTTTCTGGTAAAAAAAAATGTCAAGAACTTGGATTGGGCCCTTGACAATCCTCTGTCTCACACTGGAGGCCACGAGCAGGAGTCCCACTCACCAAACAGGTTGCGGTCAAGCCCGGCAGGAAGGATGTGTGATCCACTAGAGCGACCTTCGACCCACATGGCCCCGGACCAATAACGCGCCAGGATGCCAGGAAGTCCACCTCTTCCTTATCTGAGGAACGGAGACAGGCTGTTCCCACGTTTTTGTTCCTTATTCCAGAGAAAAAGGAACCAGATAAAACAAGTGAAAACTGAGCCCTGTCGGAAGCCCGGCGGCTTTTATGGGAAGGCAGTTGGAGAGATTTGTGGGTTTTTTTTAGTTTTGTCTTAGTTTTTTGGGAAGAAGTCAAAACAAATGGTGAGACGAGTCAAAATCCAAGTCGACCTGGGTTTCAATCTCTGACTGCTGATCACTAACGTTACTCGACACTGGAGCATTTTCCTTCCAAAGCTGTGTTAATACTGTCTTTTATGTTACTAAGACCAAGTCTTTGAATGCATATGCCTAATGAATATTCAGAGTGCAGCTGTTCAAGTCCCAACAGGCTCTGATTTATTATTATTTTTTTATTATTGCAGTATTCTGCAGGTCAAAACTTGGGAATTTAATGTTTTTTCTCACAGGTATCGAGTCAAACCAAGTCATTAGGGACTCAAGTCTCAAGTAAATCATATCTCCAGTCTGTTTTTATTTAAAGTCTGGAGTCTTGAAGCTCAAATTGTTTAATCACTCACCCTTATGCTCTCTGCAGCCTTGTTAATGTCTGTATCAGTGATCAATTTGAGGCAAGTTTTGGCCTTTTTCCACTGGTACAGTGTCAAGGCTTCAGACAGAGCGAGCAGTTATATCTGCTGCCATATCTGAATCTCCCCAGCTCTTCATAAAAATGAGTAAAACAATAAACATCATTATGTTTTGGGCTGTAAATAAAGTGTCCTGATGCACTTTCACATTCTAATTCCACCAATTTTAGTCAGCACTGACATGTGCAGATTTACAGACGCCTCAGTTTAATCCAGGCAAACTGTGTCTCTTTAGACCTGCAAAAACACTAACTCACTGCTTCTTCTTCTTTGGCTGATGCAAAGCAAGTGCAAACTGTTTGCTGACGGGGCAGCAAAAAGAACACACAGAAAACATGTCTTGGTCAGTGGACATGTTATGTAAATATCTTTAACCAAAAGTATGCAAGAAGGAAAAAGTAGGAAAAGACGCCGACTGCTTAACACAGTTAATTCCTTTTTCCTGGGAAATGAGCGAAACTCTCCACCGTCGCCCTTTTGTGGATTATTAGACTTTAAGATGGTTCACGAACATTAGCTGGTTATACTGTATGTCGTGGACGTGAGACTATTTAGGGTCCAGCACACTGTGTGTCCAGGATACAGGAAGTTTGAGGAGAAACAAATAACATTTTATTGGCACCACAGAGGAAGGGGAAAAGGGTGAACCTGTTGTCAGAGGCCTTGTGTACATGCATCCCTCTGTTTCCTGCGAGTGAAAGAGAGGAACAGGAAGGCCGAAAGAGTGAGCGAGAGCGATAGAAAAATCAACTCGGGGATCAAATGACAACAAACAGATCACGCAGGAGCGGAGGTCCCTTTGAACCTTCCCCCGTGCGGAAGTCAGCTTTTTTTTCCTGTGCTCGCTCTTTCTTTCCCCTCACTTTTTTTTCCCCCCCCTTTTTTTTTTTTTTTTTTTTTCATCCACTGCTCCCCCCTTTCCACCGGAGATAAGCTTTCAACACGCTAAGCCCTGTAAAAACAGGCCACGAGTGGTTAAGCTGAGACCAGTCTGCAAAGATGTCCCAGCATGCTATGCTGCATCAGAGTACTGCTGCTCAGGACCGCGTGTCCTCCGCTGGTCCTCACTGGGCTTTGTTGTTGCAGCGGTTGCAGAGGTGGAGGTGGAGGTGGAGGTGGAGGGGGGGTTGGGGGGGGGGCGTAAAAAGTTGACTGATGAAGAGCTCGACACGCTTGCAAGTCCAGAAGATCACAAGTGGCTGTGATTGCTTGAGATTATTTAACAGTTTCTGTTAATAGTGAGTTTGATATTTTAAATTCTGCAAAATGTCTTACTGTTGCAGGAACTATTTTGTTGCTGTAATTTCCCCATTAGGTGAAATCTTTCCCAAAAACTGTCGCGCATCATTTCTCGCTTTCCCAGAATGTTATTCCTCAGGTCTTGGAGCTCTTGAATGGAGCTATAGTCAGTGAAACTGGGCCTTAAGATGCATGTTTATTTATTTTCTAGGGTGCATTTTACCAGTAAATGTGAAGGCAGAATTTAATTGATTTGTGGTTAAGTGGTTGGATACTGCAACGCAGGTTCAAAGAGGGAAAACGTCAGTCACACGTTTATTCACTGTTTCCCTTCGCGCAGGTCATAAAATACTGTTTTAACCGTTACAATTTGCACTGCAACGACTCGGCCTGTGCATTATATTCTCCCGGTGGAAAAAACGGGGAGATCAGCTGTGAGAACTTTAACTGCCAATCATGTAAAAATTAAAAACCTTTTCTTTTTGTGTGTGTTTGTTTGTTTTTTTGTTTTTTTATGAGCGAGGGAACGGAAGCAGGTTGTTAAACCCCCTCTGGCAAACAGGCGGCATTTTTCCGGCTGAGGAAAAGTCAAACAGAGACATAAAAAACAAACAGAGGAGCCACTAGTTGAACAGTGTGCAGGTTTCACTGTTTGCCCGTCCCCTTCTGCACCTATTTGAACAGGCGTCACTGTGTGTGTGTGTGTGTGTGTGTGTGTGTGTGTGTGAATAGGTGTGCACATTAGATAAACTACAATCAATTATTGTTCAGCCCGGTTAGAGACTCACTGTAACTCAATAGGCGTGGGTGCACAGTCCTCCTCTCCTCATGCCTGTCCTCCGTCCCCTCTTCTTTCTCTTCTACACTCTCTCCTCCTTTGTCCCTGCTCTCCGTCTATCACCTCAGCCCCTGGAGGGGGTTAATGGGGGGAATTTCCAAAAAAAAAAGATAAGCCTCCTGTTTTTCAGAGATAGACGAGAAGCGGCAGGAAAGGAGAAGAGGAGGAAGAGGAGGAGGAGAAGAGGTCTGTCTAAAGATAACGTTTAAACTTCCGCCTGCGACTTCATTATATGGGGTCAAATGTTTGTATATATAGAAAGGTTGTGGCCTATTATTTTTAGCTTCTGAAAGCAGAGAGAAATATTTTGTTTAGAAGCCAGAATCTTCTTCTTCTTCTTCTTCTTCAGGTGGAAAAACCTCTGGAACAGGATCTGGACCCCGAGGAGGACACTGATACTTTCCACTGAAACCCAGACTCCTCTTGAATGACCAACTCTTTAAAAGAGAGGCAACTTATCCGACCTACTAAACCTGCCCTAAAGATTATTAAACAGTTAATGGGCATGTTCATCACATTTTGTTTGGTGGAAAAAAGCAGTTCCATTGAAAGTGTAATCTGTAATTGTATGATGTAAATCTGTGTAATTAAATTCTTTAAAATGTCATTTTTCATTCCTGTGAACACCACAAACAAAACTCCAGTCACCTCCATGGATTGCTTCTCTGATAACTTAAGATGCATATACGCACAGGGGTTGTGACGTCATCAACGGGCGACCAAATGAAACGGATCACAGATTTCTCTAGGTTTGAGAATTGCTGGAAACATATGGGATAATGTAAAGTATATATGTGATAACGTAGGTCTACTCATTTTAATGTGGAAAAGTTCCATTTTACGTTTTACTTCTTTCAGGAACAAACATCAGCAGCAAAGACAGTTAACTGATATCTGATAGAGGGTCAATATCAGCTTAAAAAAATCAATATAACGCTAACCGAGACTTCCACAAATACGTCCATAGCCAATCAACTGGAGGACAAACACATAAATACAAACACACACACACACACACACATACACTTCAGCAGTAAACTGCAACCATGCGTTTGCCCGGTGGCAAATCAACAGAGCTCCTTCCTCAATATCAACAGGAAACCCCTCCTCCAGGAAGCTATTAACAGGTTATGGGATCATGTTCACAAGGCACTAAAGAGACACACACACACACACACACGCACACACACACACACGCACTCGAGGGTTTACACCATGCTTGTGCAGTAAAACCAGCCCTGTGTGCACTTAATGAGATCGAATTGGAAGCGAAGGTGGAAATTGGTCGTTAACTGTTTGCATCCGACTCTCTCTCTCCCGCTCATGTTCACTTGAGGTTTTGCAACTGGGTTTGTTTGTGTGAGTCTGTGTTTCCACTCACAGGGAAACAGTGACAAGGGTTGAGACCAAATCTTGAGATTTTTTCTGAGATTGAGATGAAACCGAATACAATCTTTACGGTCCAACGCACTTCAATCTCCGCTCAAAGATCCACTTACTTGCTTGCTCGGGAGCTCTTGATCATTATCGCGCCGTCTTCATCAGCAGATGAAAGTTTGGAACTGTAGATCGTCAAACTTGCCATTCCTGTCAGCACTTTAAGATCTTCTCGACCGCGTTGGCTCAAAGGTTGAGCTTCACAATTCACTCTTGACCCTGGAAACGGCAGCTGCCAAAACAATCGCAGTAAGTGGACCTTGAGTCAGACTGAGTTCCTAGACGTTTCACTTTATCGCTGAGTGACATTTTTGTTTTCATATGGTTATTTCCTAGAAAGCATTAGTGGGGAAACAAAATCTATTTTATCCAAATTAGTGATTCTGAGGTAATTGTGACTGAAAATTTACACAAAACCAAAAAGTGACCCAGAAATGTAAAATAAATCACCAATAACTGCCTTTTTTATTGGCGATAAAAGTCCAATCTGGGTGGTCGGGTAGCTTGGGGGTTAAAGCACCAACCATCTTTTCCTGTCGTCTCTGCACCGTCTGTTATAAAGGCATAAAAAAAGGCCCCCAAAATGGCCCCAATCAATAACTTTTAAAATCATATAAATCAGGAGAAGATTTACACTCATAAGTCAAGATAAAGTAAAGACCAGTTCAGAGTGAGGATGTCACAAGTATAGGAAATAAAATGTAATGGCGCAATGTAAAACAGGAACCTTGTAGAAATGAGTGATTAGAGAAACAAGTGGATGTTGGTCTAAAATTACTGTTTGTTTTCTTTCTTTTAAAATTCTAATGTTACATGAAGTTTCCACCAGTCCAACAGTTTTCTCTTTGCTTTGGGATGAACTGGATCTGGTCCCGACTCTCAGCAGGCCGCATCACTTTAACTGGAAGAGAGGAGAAGATGCAGGAGGAGGAAAACCAGTAAAACCATGTGGGGGTGGGGGTGGGGTGAAGGATGTGGTGGGGAGAGCAAACAGCAGCCAGCGGAGAGAGCTCCCCTCTTTGTGTGGCTTTTTTTCTTCTTTTTTACTGCTTCCTCCCGACCCGGCCGCATCGCTCACCACATCTCCACCACTGGAAAAACATAAACAGCTAAAGTCTCCACGCTGGGAGAGAGAGAGAGAGAGAGAGAGAGAGAGAGAGAGAGAGAGAGAGAGAGAGCCAAAACATCTCACAGTCACTGGTGGAGACAAGAGGCACTGTGACACGTATCAAATGAACAGGCGTCACCAGACAACAACAAGTGAGAGTGTCATGGCCGCATGGAGGCCAGCGACCGCCAGGAAAATAAAAAAAAGTGACAGATGAGAAGTTGGGGATGATAGAAATGAAAATACTCAGGGGTGAATCGAAATGATGTAAAGATGTCACCAGTGTGACCAGTCCAAATTAATTTTTCAAAATAAGCATAAAGAATAAGGAATAAAGGTCTGTATCAGCCATTCAATGAAATTCAGAAAACAAAAGCAATTTTCTAAGACCAATGAAAATTAAATGTTTGCGATTTCACGGCAGTCAAAACTTTTAAGAGTCCAGGTTCAGATTGGGGATGTTTTAGTCTTTGCAGACACTCTGTTAACATTAACATTCCTATCAAAATAAAAGCAGTTGTCTGATAGAGATACAGACAATACAAATCACATTAGAGCAATATAGTATTTTTTATTCATATGAATTATATTTATATGAGGAGGTGTAACTGAGGCAATACTTAACACACAACCTGGTTTTAAAAACACATGGCATTATGCAGAGATGCAAACAGTACAATGAAAAAAGTGATGCAGCAGAAGCAACCAACTGCTAAAATACGTGCTAATACACGAATACACACGTGTAAACACACACACACACACACACACACACACACACACACACACACACACACACACACACACACACACACACACAGAGGTCATACAGCAGACAAGCACCGTCTGTTTCCATAGCTGCAGCTGTCCGGATTGGATGTAACATCCATATCAACACACACACAACCACACACACACACACACACACAGAGAAATGGAATGAGAGCTTGGCTGTACAGCTGGATATTCCTAAGAGGTGAAGAAAGACAGAGAAAATATGTTGCTATTACACACACACACACACACACACACACACACACAGAAAGTTACATCAGCCCCCAGCCAAATCCTGATTAACCCACTGACCCCTGAGAAAGACCACCATGGTGGACATTCAGTATCATACACACATGTCCAGCAGTCTCGGTGAAGCAGTACTTCTCAGTCTGTGTTTGTGCTGCAGTCTCAGAGAGGGGGGGTGGGGGTGGGGGGTGGGGGGGTTGGGGGGAGGTCTTCCTCAAGTGAAACGGACAGGTGATCCATCCGTCCCCTCGCTCTCCGTCCTCCGCCTCCCTCTGGATGCTCGCACGTCCTTGAGAATCTTGGACTGGTGGAGAAGACACTCCTTCAGCTTGTCCTCAGTCAGGGTGAGACGCTCCTCCAACACTGAAACAGTCTGTGTGCAGAGTGACGACACGGGGCGGGAGGGTATAATAATTATAAAGCTGTCATAGATTAATTACACAGGCAATAACATAAGAGCTAAAGAGAGACAGAAGAGGCTTTTTAGCTCTTGTGTCACGTCTCGTTGTTTTGTCAGGACGGCAGCACTTTGGCCTTGATGCAGAGAGAAGCGCAGCATGGCCACTTTCTCCCAAATATAACATGCACACAGCAAAAATCAGTTTCCTGGAGCTGCTTGGACCTGCATTGTTTTTCTGACTTTTTCATTTCCATGCATCCATTTTATGCTACATAATGTTTTTACGTTTCACTGCGCTGTTGAAAAAATACTGCGTGTAGACAAAATGCTGGCTCTATAAAGAAATAGTTTGCAGTTGTTCTCTCTCAATTACAAACACAGTGAAGTCATGTCAGTGTGCGGTTGGTCGGGTTTGATTTTCATCAAAAAAAATAGCTGCTGAATGAATAAGACGAATAAATCATGAATCTATTCAAATTAAATTAAATGCAGAACTAATCCAGTTGCATGTGTAAATCATTAGCCTAATGTGTCTCTGCTCAGCTGCTGGTGACAGCTGTTTAAACAGGTGCGGAAGGGAACAGGTAAACCATATAATCTACTTCTAGTGGCTTCTGTGCTTGTTTGTTTTTTGTTTTTTTATTATCTTTGTTTGACTTGACCTTGAAAAGCGCTGCATGTTCAATAGAGGGGATTACTAACCTGCTTCCACTGTGTGTCTCATTCAGAAAAATGTATCAGATTCCTATCTAGTGTTGTAAAGAGAGATCCATCTAAGCTGTTGTCCTGCTTCCCACACTTTCATATCAGTTTCACAATTTTTACACTTGCACTTTGGGGATTTCACAACCTGCCAGTATCTGGAGTTTGGAGCTTTGCTAATAACTGACCTGCGTGAGAATATCCAGCTGTTGAACAATGTGTCCCAGCGTAGAGTCCAGACACGATGGATGACCGGAGAGAACTTCCAGTGGGTGCGTCTCCCCTCTCTCCTCTTCCTCTTCCTCTCTCCTTCCTCTTCCTCCCCCGCCAGCCTCCGTCTGGCTCCCAGCAGTCGAACCCGCCCTCCCGCTGCTTTTTCCCACCTTCAGTCCTTCCACTCTTGAACTGGCAGCATGGCGCGCCGGCAAGCCGTTGGAGTGGTGACTGTTGGCGGCGGACCGCGTGGGCGTCAAGTGCATCCGGCCGTTTAAGAGCTGGAGATGAAAGCGAGAAAGCAAGATTGGCTTTTAGCCGATTTATTATTTGTGCCGTTGTTTTCTTCAACATAAGTGCTGGGCTCAGCTCCGCCTCGTCAATTGCATTGTATCCCAAGTGAAACCCACATTAAATCAAATCAGCCTGGTGATAACCCCGACAGTTAATTGAGGACGTGCCACCGAAGACAATGGGCTCTCAAAAAGTTCTCCTTTAATGATGACGTTCAGGAGCACCATTAAAGGCGCCTTTAAGTGTCTGGCCTGCTTCAACAACCTGCTGGGAACGACAGGAAATGGAAATGTACAGGAAGAAGGGACTAGAAATATTAAGGGTGCTCACTTCCTGCAGTTGAAACATCTGAAGCAGCCTTTAAATGTCTTAAAGGTCCCATATTTTACACTTTTCCTGCGTTTTATTTGAAGTGTTGATCCATAAGAAGCTATATTTGTGGTTAACAACAGGTCGGTGAGCCAATCAAAAGAGACTCTCCTCTGATTGGCTGACTGTTTTCTGAGTGATCGAATAAAATTAAAGCAGATTTCAGGTAAAACACTCAGAGAAACCAAATCCTGCAAGGTTTGGATGTTGGGTCCAGGTCGGCGGGGCTTGGTGACTGCTTTGTTGTGACATCACAAAGTTACAGAAGTCCTGACGGCTGGTTTTAAGGCTCAGCTTCTGAATACAGGCTGTGTGCATTTCTCTGTGGACTGATTGTTCTGATACTTTCACAGTATTAATATAAAACCTAGATCTGATCTATAATCAAAGAAGACATAGAAATCTACCTTTATATAATATGGGACCTTTAAAAAGTTGATTCTCTGGCGCTTTCGGTGCTGATGTTGGAGGCAACATCAGTGTTTCAAATGGGAATAACAACACTAACAACACAACATACAATAAACAAGCCCCAAACGTTGTCGGCTTCATCGCCATTTTTTCATCATTTTGAAATGAGAGAGGAAGATGCAGGAGTATTAATTAGACTGACTAACCCGCAGCACTGATACATAAAGCTAGGCCGGGTCAGCCAACATCCTCCCTGTCTCATTGTTCTGTCAGAGCAGGCCTTGAGTCTGTTGTAACTTGGCAGACTGAAGGAGGTGGATGACTCACGCTGCTGGATGACTGACTGAGCGACAGACTCTGTGACTGACTGACTGACTGACTGACTGACTGACTAACTTGTTGGCTAAAGACAAGTTCACAAGGTCATGTGCAAAGCAAAGGCAGGGGAAGCGACAGCCAAAGAGTAAAACAGAGAAGACTTCGTTTTTTCGTTTATTGAGACAAAACGATGCTCCTTTTCATGAGTAAAAGAAAAACGGGTGGAAAAGGAGACTGAAAAAAGAAAGAAAAAAGAGAGAGAACATTATGTTCACTTTCACCAGGGACACATTTCCCTCGTTCATCATTTATCCAGGCAGAGTCGACAGCATGACTTCACATTTAAAGAGTTTCACACATGCACAACAGTTGCTTTACAGCACAGGCAAAGTCTGCTAGCGGTGGCTGCTGAGAAGCTCTTTTAAAGTGTTGAAGTGCCTTTCTCAAGGACAGCTCCGGGGCTTCGGTATTCAGACTACCAACTTTTTAGTCACATGGCTTCATCTTTGACTTTGACTTCAATGAGAATTTTAAACTCATATGACCAGAAAGTCACGTCAAAAGAAACTAATCTATTCATAAACTGAATTAAAGTGTATTGATGAAGTGATTGTCAGGTAAAAGTCAGCTATAGAAGGATTATATGTTTCCATCTAAGGTCTTCAGCTGACTCCCAGACACTTTTTGTCCTTTCACCATGAATACAGGAACACAGTCCATCGTGTCTTTGACTGCAGTGTTGCCTTCAGATTGCTTGATTTGTCCGACCAACAGTCCAAAAACCAAAATAATAAGTGCATTTAAAATGAAAAGCAACAAATCTTGACATTGGAGAAGCTGGGGGTGGTGAATGTTCGGCATTAATTTTTATGTAGATTGATTGAATGATTTCTGCACAAGCTCAAGCGGCCTTCCTTCCTATACACTCATGCAGTCTCTGGAAAAACACAGCGAACGACGGCGCTTTGAACAACTGTTCTCAGATCGGCGTCTAGACTCCTGCTAATAATCCGCAGCAAGTGAAGCAAAGTCGGGCTTTGGGCCAAAATAACAGCAGTGTCTTGTGTGAAAGGTGGAAGTGCGTGAAGAGGAACAGAAGGGGGAAAATAAATGAGGGATTTGTCAGGAGGATGGAGGAGGAAGGAAGAGGAGGGTGAAGAGGAGGAGGAGGAGGAGGAGGGTGTCACACATTCCTGGCCTAATGCATGGAGCAATCGATTCCAGCTCGCTTCCTGAGCACTGTCCTCACTTCAAAGGGAGGATGGAGGGAGGCAGGAGAGGAAGGAGGGATGTAGGGAGGAGTGTCGGGGAGAGGAGGGAGGGAGGGAGGGATGGTTACTCTTAACTCCTGAGCGGAGGTGAACAAAGCTGTCAGTGTGTGGATAGTGAGTCTCTCTTGATATCTATGCTGTTCCCCTCTCTCTTTATCCTTAACCCCCCCCTTCCTACTCCTCCTCCATGGCCACATCTGGCCAACATCTGCTCAGCTCATTTACACTCAGCAGATCTAGACCTCCATCCCTCTACGTTAACCCACCCCCCACCTCTCGGCCAGGAGGTTTGGGTACAATCAAACGTTTAACAGGCTGGATACCCCCGCTGGCCTGAGTGTCAATCAATCACACACACACACACACACACACACACACACACACACACACACACACACACACACACACACACACACACACAAACACACTAAAACTAATCCTTGCAGCAGAGAACTCGGCAAATAAAGAGCTAAATATTGGGAATCATGCAACAAATATATAAAAACAAGCTGGTAACTATTGACACGATCAGGTGTATACAGCACTACTACTTACTTACTTGCCAGTAATGCAAAAATAAGTGTAATAGATGAATTATTACACTTTCAAAGCTAAAGCATAACATCTACGACAAGAACCTCACAACTACCGAGGGTCATTTCTGAGATAAAATCATCTCGGCTAAGCTCTGCGGTATGTCAGGGGTCACGGCTCGCTGTGTAACCTCCGTCAGTCAGTGGCAGGAATGCGGCGATGGCTCTCTGCCAGCCGGGGTTTTTCTGTCCGATGGGAGATGAGTGGGTGGTTGGGCCGGGGTGGCAGAGCGGAGCGGAGCAGAAACTACATCCACTGTGATAATAAGAGGCCGGTAGGAGTGATGTGACAGGGCCCCAGTGATGATAGCGAGGCAACAATGCCCACGTTGTCTCTTCGTGGACACTGGGGAACGGAGCACTGATGTGCATCGTTTTACTCCGCGGGACACAGATGCTCAGCACAGAGGGATTGTTGCTGGCGTGAAAAGGAAGAAAAATGTGACATTCTTGATTCAGTGTAATGGGTATGTTTTTTGTGTCAGTGTCCACCACATAAAACTCACATATTACAAACTGTTTCCACATTCTGCAGCAGTTTTGTGTCTTTGTTCTGAACGCAGCTGATAAATCAGATGTAAAGTGAGAGAGGACGCTGACACTAATCGACCATTATTCACTGCTAATACAGTTGATAGCATGTTACCTGCGAAAAGATTTACCTAACGTAGCAACGTTATTATCAGAGGAGCGGCCCATGTTAAAATGTTAACAGTATCTGTGATGTTTACGATCAAAAGCGTCCTCGAGGGGAAGATCAAAAATAGTCTCCCCTCCATTTCTAAATCAAATCACAGATGTCTGATCAAAAACATGATTAGCATGAGCACCAGGATTAGTTACGCTCTCTCTTTTGGCAGGAAACCTCAGACGCTGTGACCCTTGCATGAAAAAAAAAAAAAAAAGCCGTTTGATCTTAATTGAAAGGCCTCTCTGATGTTGCGCCTCCCCTCACGAGCTCCCTGCTCTACCTGAAGCCACATACTCGTCCAAAACTGCCTGATGTTTATTACTAAGCATGATCCTTCACAGCAAGTCCCACTCATTCTGTCAGATGTCGAGGTCATTTGAAGATGAGAATGATGCACATTTTATTTTTGAAATGAAGCTGGAAGACCTTTCAGAAAATGCGGCGAAAGCACACACACAGTGACTTTATGACACTCCAACTGAAAGTCTAAAATTTAAATTGTAAATGTAAACCAGCAGGGCGACTCATAAGGTGGTCCGTCACGTTGATCAGAGCGTCCTGTCCACCGGAGAGGACACAGATGGGCTCGCCAGCCTCGTGATGATTTAGCATTCACACTGAGCTGCCTGCCCTCATGACGCCAGGCGCTGGCTGTGTTTACATGTTTGACCGCAGTGCAACTAATGTTATAAGGGCTGCGTTAAGACGAGAGCGTGACTGTGCAATGTACTCGAATGAAAGCGACAAGAGCTGTTCAAGGATGAAAAATCAGGGCCAAATCTTCACAATGGTTACCGCCGCAGTAACTTTCATGTGTTTTGTTGATGTTGCTTTATTATCATCGGCAGGAAACCGCCTCAGGGAGGGGGGGGGGGGGGGTCGTGCTAAACAGCAAAACAGGAAGCATCTTGACGAGGATAAAGGTCGAGCAATGAGACGTTAAAGGTGTAGATTAGGGTTAAGTGATACTAGATGTAGACAAGGCTTAGTCACTCTCCATGGGCTAGTAAGAAGTTTTCTGAGAATGCAGCCATCAGTGTTTCTGAGCAGCATACAGACAAATATAATATAACAAATATAAACTGGATCATTACCATAAACCCCTAAATACAGACACGCTTTTCTTTACCAGTATAAGCAGTGCGACGGTCGGCAGAGTCATCAGGACAACAGGGACTGATCTGTGTTTTGATTGGTCTTTATTAAAGGACTAACAGTGGCTCACCTGGTAGAAGTGCGTACCACCACGGCTCAGTCCGAACTGCAGCGGCCCTGGTTCGAGTCTGAGCTGTGGACTTTCCCTGCATGTCATTGGTTGGTCAATAATTCCATGACTAGTTGGTAAAGTGCTTTAAATTTCCATTTTCGATACTGTATGTGTTCAGAACAATTCTGGTCTTTATAGAATATCTGTGCTACACAAACTCACACAGGCAGAAATACACACACGCACACACACAAAGTCCCATTAATAATATTTTCAGCAGAGTGGCGTGAGTGCCTCAAACAATCAGCCAATCAAAGGGGTCTGCGGGTGGTTCACTTTGTCGCTCGCTGCGGCGTGCACAGGAAACGGACTATTAGCAACTGTCAAGCCCCATCTGTTGAGAGTGTGGTAAATAAACCGCTGCTTTACTTCCTCCTGTGCCTTTTATCCAGCGTGTCACGATTACACGGCAGCATGGCTTTTTGTCTGGGAGCTTGTGAGAGGCTGAAATAAAAAATAAAAAAATCATCTCGCATGTGTGAGTGGATCAGTGAACGCAAATTGAATTTAAAAAAAAAAATCCCCAAAAAAATAATAATAATAAAGAAGAAATGTGCGTTATCAATCAGCTTGTTGGTGAGTGCGTGTGAGCGCTGTTTTTAAATCAAAAATCTGATATTGGCAACTTATTTACCTCTGACATGATGGATGTGATTCATTTTGAAATTTCATTAAAGGAAAAAAAAGAACTGATTTTAAACAATGCCTCTAGTGTTCACCTTTCACGTCACCGTTCCACTCCTTTCCTGGATTAGACGGTTGGTGTGGTACTGAAATTGGTCCTGTGATGGGAGGGGAGCGTTTGCTGGTCACAGGATGCCATGTAATGCCATTAATAAAGCGGGCTCCATGGAGGGAGGAAATCCTTGTTAAAAATCAAAGCAGGCATTAGCCCTGACCCTCCACCCCGGTTTCACTTTCCTATTTTTGCAGACCGACACACACTTGCACACGCAAGCAAATGGTCGCCCTCTGGACACTGATACACACATGCATGTCACGCAGCATGTACACACACGGTACTAGTGACTGTAATCTGTACCAACAGAAGGACAGACAGACACACACACACACACACACACACACAAACAATTATCCACTCAACAACTACCACCACAAACACACACAGCTGGAGTCACTCTCCAGAATTCTTCCCCTGATTATTAACAGCAGTCAAAGCCCCACCCTCCTCAGCACCCAGTCACACAGAGGCGACCCTCTTGAACTCGCTGAACCTCTGCGTTTGTGTTACATGCTGAAGTGACCCAAATGTGATTTTCTTTTGTTTTTTGTTTTTTGCCTCTAAGTGACTAAAATCAGATTTCTGCTCTGTGTGTGAGATAACACACTCTTACGGAGGCGGTCCGTCCCATTCTCGTGGACACGATATCTCAGTAACACCTTGCGGGAACTTGGACTTTGGACTGATTAGATTTTGATGGTCAAAGGTCAAAGGTCGAGGTCACAGTGACCTCAGAATACACTTATTAGCCATTACTCAAGACTTCTCACAGCAATTAAGACAAAATTTCACACCAGTGTCAGTTAATGTCATTGAATGATTACACATTTGCTCTTATTTAAACATCTTGACACAAACTTCTTGACCTTGTAACTTCTTTTTTTTAACCCTCACCCAAACCCAGAACACAGTGCGTACGTAACGCAATAGAGTGAGTAACAGTACAGTTATCACTGCTCACGGTGTGTATCTCCATTCATATAAAGACTCTGATACGTTATTGTAGAAGTAGACCTGCTTAAAACACGACAACTGATGTTTCATTAACATTATTTTGTATAAAGTATAATTAGTTAGTTACATTTGTTTAAATTAAATTAAAACTACCTTTCCCATTTTGTATAGATCGTCTACTTTTTCCAGCCACTTGTTCACCTTGGGAAGTTCCAGATTTTTCCAGCCTTTTGTTATTTGTTTAAGAGCTGTAATTCTCAAAATCCAAAACAGGTATAATTGTTCCTTTTGCAGGTTTGTGGGACGTGTTACTAAAGGAATATTTTGTTTTTCTAGATACTTTTCTTTCCTGCACGTCTGTCCTATTGTGTAAAATATCTGACCAGTATTTGTTGTAATGGTGATAGTAGCAGCGGTAGGATTAGTATCCTATGTCAAATCAAATTCAACAGTCTTCAAAAAGTAACCTCCTTCCTGTGCGGTAATGAGCAGAAACACACACAATACCTTATTCCCCTCCACCCCTGACCTTTAACCTTTAACAGGAAGTCAGGTGGCGGCTAGAACTGGCAACCGATCTGAAGCCTCTGTTTTCTGTCGGCATTGCCAAGACACCACATCAGAGGATTCATTTTCCATTCATCTCTGTCACACCTAATGTCATGTACCCAGGTGCAGTCTCCACACCCGCACCGTGGCATTGTGTCTCTTCAAACAAAACACACACACACACACACAGTTAAGGATGTTCACACCCACACATGAACACACTGCAAGCTGACACGCCAAAACATATGCACACTGGGAAAACAGGCGAGCACACAAAGCACGTTGAAACACACACACACACACAACACACACACACACACACACACACACACCCAACACACAGATACATGTAGCTATAATTTAGCTGGAACCACTGATGTGATCTAACAGGATCTTTGTCAGACGTGCAGCAGTGTTAATGTTTTTTAAAAAGCTGGAG
>NW_019174352.1:2432022-2487603 GCF_002260705.1 Seriola dumerili
CTGTTCCCCTCTCCTCTTTATCCTTAACCCCCCCCTTCCTACTCCTCCTCCATGGCCACATCTGGCCAACATCCTGCTCAAGCTCATTTAACAACTTCCAGCAGATTCTAGACCTCCATCCCTCTACGTTAAACCACCCCCCAACCTCTCGGCCAGGAGGTTTGGGTACAATCAAACGCTTAACAGGCTGGAACCCCCGCTGGCCTGCAGTGTCAATCAATCACACACAACACACCACACACACACACACACTACACCACACAAAACACACTAAAACTAATCCTTGCAGCAGAGAACTCGGCAAATAAAGAGCTAAATATTGGAAATCATGCAAACAAATATATAAAAACAGCTGGTAAACTATGAGACGATCAGGTGTATACAGCATACTACTTACTTACTGCCAGTAATGCAAAAAATAAATTGTAATAGAATGAAATTATTACACTTTCAAAGCTAAAGCATAACATCTACGACAAGAACCTCACAACTACGAGGGTCATTTTCTGAGATAAAATCATCTCGGCTAAGCTCTGCGTTATGTCAGGGTCAGCGCTCGCTGTGTAACCTCCGTCAGTCAGTGGCAGGAATGCGGCGGATGGCTCTCTGCCAGCCAGGGTTTTTTCTGTCCGATGGAGATGAGTGGTGGTTTGGGGCCGGGGGTCACCCTGCAGAGCGGAGCGGATGCAGAAACTACATTCCACTGTGATAATAAGAGGCGGTAGGAGTGATGTGACAGGGCCCCGTGATGATAGCGAGGCAACAATGCCCACGTTATGTCTCTTCGTGGACACTGGGGAACGGAGCACTGATGTGCATCGTTTTACTCCGCGGGACACAGATGCTCAGCCACAAGGATTGTTGCTGGCGTGAAAAGGAAGAAAAATGTGACATTCTTGATTCATGTGAATGGGTATGTTTTTTGTGTCAGTGTCCACCACATAAAACTCACATATTTACAAACTGTTTCCACATTCTGCAGCAGTTTTGTGTCTTTGTTCTGAACGCAGCTGATAAATCAGATGTAAAGTGAGAGAGGACGCTGACACTAATCGACCATTATTCACTGCTAATACAGTTGATAGCATGTTACCTGCGAAAGATTTACCTAACGTTAGCAACGTTATTATCAGAGGACGCCCATGTTAAAATTGTTAACAGTATCTTGATGTTTTACGATCAAAAGCGTCCTCGAGGGGAAGATCAAAAATAGTCTCCCCTCCATTTCTAATCAAATCACAGATGTCTGATCAAAACATGATTAGCATGAGCACCAGGATTAGTTACGCTTCTCTCTCTTTGGCAGAAACCTCAGACGCTGTGACCCTTGCATGAAAAAAAAAAAAAAAGCCGTTTTGATCTTAATTGAAAGGCCTCTCTGATGTTGCGCCTCCCCTCACGAGCTCCCTTGCTCTACCTGAAGCCACATACTCGTCCAAAACTGCCTGATGTTTATTACTAAGCATGATCCTTCACAGCAAGTCCCACTCATTCTGTCAGATGTCGAGGTCATTTGAAGATGAGAATGATGCCACATTATTTTTGAAATGAAGCTGGAAGACCTTTTCAGAAAAATGCGGCGAAAGCACACACCACAGTGACTTTATGACACTCCAACTGAAAGTCTAAAATTTAAAAATTGTAAATGTGTAAACCAGCAGGGCGACTCATAAGGGGTCCGTCACGTTTGATCAGAGCGTTCCTGTCCACCGGAGAGGACACAGATGGGCTCGCCAGCCTCGTGATGATTTAGCATTCACACTGAGCTGCCTGCCCTCATGACGCCAGGCGCTGGCTGTGGTTTACATGTTTGCCGCAGTGCAACTAATTTTTATAAGGGCTGCGTTAAGACGAGAGCGTGACTGTGCAATGTACTCGAATGAAAGCGACAAGAGCTTTTCAAGATGAAAAATCAGGGCCAAATCTTCACAAGGTTACCGCCGCAGTAACTTTCATGTGTTTGTTGATGCTGCTTTTTTCATCGCCAGGAAAACGCTCAGGGGAGGGGGGGGGGGGGTCTGCTAAACAGCAAAACAGGAAGCATCTTGACGAGGATAAAGGTCGAGCAATGAGACGTTAAAGGTGTAGATTAGGGTTAATGATACTAGATGTAGACAAGGCTTAGTCACTCTCCATGGGCTAGTAAGAAGTTTTTCTGAGAATGCAGCCATCAGTGTTTCTGAGCAGCATACAGACAAATATAATATACAAATATTAAACTGGACATCATTACCATAAAACCCCTAATACAGACACGCTTTTTCTTTACCAGTATAAGCAGTGCGACGGTCGCTGAGTCATCAGGACAACAGGGACTGATCTGTGTTTGATTGGTCTTTATTAAGGACTAACAGTGGCTCAACCTGGTAGAAGTGCGTACCACCACGGCTCAGTCCGAACTGCAGCGGCCCTGGTTCGAGTTCTGAGCTGTGGACTTTCCCTGCATGTCATTGGTTTGGTCAATAATTTCCATGACTAGTTGGTAAAGTGCTTTTAAAATCCCTTTTCGATACTGGTATGTGTTCAGAACAATTCTGGTCTTTATAGAATATCTGTGCTACACAAACTCACACAGGCAGAAATACACACACACACATGCACACACACACAGTCCCACTTAATAATATTTTCAGCAGAGTGGCGTGAGTGCCTTCAAACATCAGCCCAATCAAAGGGGTCTGCGGGTGGTTCACTTTGTCGCTCGCTGCGTGCGTGCACAGGAAACGGACTATTAGCAACTGTCAAGCCCCATCTGTTGAGAGTGTGTAAATAAACCGCTGCTTTACTTCCTCCTGTGCCTTTTATCCAGCGTGTCACGATTACACGGCAGCATGGCTTTTTGTCTGGGAGCTTGTGAGAGGCTGAAATAAAAAATAAAAAATCATCTCGCATGTGTGAGTGGATCAGTGAACGCAAAATTGAATTTAAAAAAAAAAAATCCCCAAAAAAATAATAATAATAAAGAAGAAATGTGCGTTATCAATCAGCTTGTTTGGTGAGTGCGTGTGAGCGCTGTTTTTAAATCAAAAATCATGTTTGGGCAACTTATTTACCTCTGACATGATGGATGTGATTCATTTTGAAATTTCATTAAAGGAAAAAAAAGAACTGATTTTAAACAAATGCCTCTAGTGTTCACCTTTCACGTCCACCGTTCCACTCCTTTCCTGGATTAGACGGTTGGTGTTGGTACTGAAATTGGTCCTGTGATGGGAGGGGAGCGTTTGCTGGTCACAGGATGCCATGTAATGCCATTAATTAAGCGGGCTCCATGGAGGGAGGAAATCCTTGTTAAAAATCAAAGCAGGCATTAGCCCTGACCCTCCACCCCGGTTTCACTTTCCATTTTTGCAGACCGACACACACTTGCACACGCAAGCAAATGGTCGCCCTCTGGACACTGATACACACATGCATGTCACGCAGCATGTACACACACGGTACTAGTGACTGTAATCTGTACCAACAGAAGGACAGACAGACACACACACACAACACACAACACACACACACACACACAAACAAATTATCCACTCAACAACTACCACCACAAACACACACAGCTGGAGTCACTCTCCAGAATTTCTTCCCCTGATTATTAACAGCAGTCAAAGCCCCACCCTCCTCAGCACCCAGTCACACAGAGGCGACCCTCTTGAACTCGCTGAACCTCTGCGTTTGTGTTACATGCTGAAGTGGACCCAAATGTGATTTTTCTTTTGTTTTTTTGTTTTTTGCCTCTAAGTGACTAAAATCAGATTTCTGCTCTGTGTGTCAGATAACACACTCTTACGGAGGCGGTCCGTCCCATTCTCGTGGACACGATATCTCAGTAACACCTTGCGGGAACTTGGACTTTGGACTGATTAGATTTTGATGGTCAAAGGTCAAAGGTCAAGGTCACAGTGACCTCAGAATACACTTTATTAGCCATTACTCAAGACTTCTCACAGCAATTAAGACAAAATTTCACACCAGTGTCAGTTAATGTCATTGAATGATTACACATTTGCTGTTATTTAAACATCTTGACACAAACTTCTTGACCTTGTAACTTCTTTTTTTTAACCCTCACCCAAACCCAGAACACAGTGCGTACGTAACGCAATAGAGTGAGTAACAGTACAGTTATCACTGCTCACGGTGTGTATCTCCATTCATATAAAGACTCTGATACGTTATTGTAGAAGTAGACCTGCTTAAAACACGACAACTGATGTTTCATTAACATTATTTTGTATAAAGTATAATATTAGTTATTACATTTTGTTTAAATTAAATTAAAACTACCTTTCCCATTTTGTATAGATCGTCTACTTTTTCCAGCCACTTGTTCACCTTGGGAAGTTCCAGATTTTTCCAGCCTTTTGTTATTTGTTTAAGAGCTGTAATTCTCAAAATCCAAAACAGGTATAATTGTTCCTTTTGCAGGTTTGGTGGACGTGTTACTAAAGGAATATTTTGTTTTTCTAGATACTTTCTTTCCTGCACGTCTGTCCTATTGTGTAAAATATCTGACCAGTATTTGTTGTAATGGTGATAGTAGCAGCGGTAGGATTAAGTATCCTATGTCAAAATCAAATTCAACAGTCTTCAAAAAGTAACCTCCTTCCTGTGTGCGGTAATGAGCAGAAACACACACAATACCTTATTCCCCTCCACCCCTGACCTTTAACCTTTAACAGGAAGTCAGGTGGCGGCTAGAACTGGCAACCGATCTGAAGCCTCTGTTTTCTGTCGGCATTGCCAAGACACCCACATCAGAGGATCATTTTCATTCATCTCTGTCACACCTAATGTCATGTACCCAGGTGCAGTCTCCACACCCGCACCGTGGCATTGTGTCTCTTCAAACAAAACACACACACACACACACAGTTAAGGATGTTCACACCCACACATGAACAACACTGCAAGCTGACACGCCAAAACATATGCACACTGGGGAAAACAGGCGAGCACACAAAGCACGTGAACACACACACACACACACACACACACACACACACACACACACACACACACACCACACACACAGATACATGTAGCTATAATTTAGCTGGAACCACTGATGTGATCTAACAGGATCTTTGTCAGGCGTGCAGCAGTGTATAATGTTTTTTAAAAAGCTGGAGCTGAAAGCGAGGCAGAGGTGGTTGTGGGTGGGGCTGGCGGGGGGTGGGTGGGTTGGGATGGGCTGGGTGGGTGGGGGGGTTCATATGGCTTTGAGGAAGTGGATACATCCTCTTTATTTCTTACCCTTCCTTCTTCTCTCCACTCTATCTGTCTCTCTCTCTCTGACATCCACACAGCAGCCACCCACACACTCAGACGAAAATATCCTCCTCGGCGGCGGATTGCCATTAAATACAGTGTGTTTTCTGACCGCATCACACACACATGAATGGGAACAGTAAACACCTCGACCGTGGCCAATAAAAAAACAAAAAAAAACAGCGCCGTCCTGCCTTGGTTCGATGGCAGCTGAGCCGGATATCTCTGGTTTTGGTGTATACACACACACACACACACACACACACACACACACACACACACAAGCAATTCTAAACAATACGAACAAACATTAAAATGTGCACAATGGAAAACCTTAAAAAAGAAAAAAAAAAAAA
This sequence comes from Seriola dumerili, assembly GCF_002260705.1. Classification (NCBI taxonomy): domain Eukaryota; kingdom Metazoa; phylum Chordata; class Actinopteri; order Carangiformes; family Carangidae; genus Seriola; species Seriola dumerili. Next base: position 2,437,653 of record NW_019174352.1, read on the forward strand.
TACACACAAAAATACACATTATTTCACAAGCTGGAACTTGCAAACACACACATAGTGCATTTTCTCTCCTAGGATAAAACTGTTCACTCACTGTAGCATGCAAACATGCACATAGCGATACACTAATAAGTACACAAGCATGCAACTGCAAAAACAAACACAGACACACACACACACACACACACACACACACACACACACACACAGATCAATCCATGAATCCGTGTGCACACATTCTACATATCATGAAAGACATTCCATGTACAAGCCAGTGCAAACACAATAAGTCCTTCATAAACACAAATCTCTATTGAATGAATGCAGAATGTGCCGCAGCCATCTATTCACAACAAGTGCTTCTCACTCTGAGGCTTTTACGTAACAAGGGTGCCCGTTGGCTCCCGCTATTGCACCAGAGTGTCAGCATTTATTAGATCATTTATGCATAAATGCCACTGGACGGAAGGTGTGGATTCAGTCCCGATGGCAGACAAGACGTATTCCTGAAAATGTGTGAATATGGGCAGATGGAGACGGATAAGATTGATTGGATCGCAGATGAAGTGAGACTGAGGAAGGAAGACAGAGCTTTGTGTTATAAAGGATGGAGAATTATGTATAACTTGTATTTCAAAACATGTGCATCTATATTTTCAATTAAGATTAAATTAATTATGTTGACATTTAGTTTTATGGATATAATGATTACCACGTTGTACAGCTGAGGCTGATGGGAATGTCATTACTTTTTGTGGGTATCTGATCATAAACCAACATTTCTGGACAGATATGAACTGTAACCTGATCATGGCACTGGATGAAAATGTTAAAGGTGGACCAACGCTGCCATCCTTAGAGCCACACCGCTACAGTCACATGGCTAAAATTTTAATTCCAAGCACTCAAGTGAATGATTAATGATATATAAACATGGCCTACTGCACTCAAAGAAAAATACACTCGACTTCTTCAGGGTGTGTTGTCACAAATACATATATCGTATTAGCTGGGGTTAATACTGTATGTGCTGCTGGTCAATAAGTGGTGGAGATTGCAGGATTGAAGTGTAATCGCTCTCCACTTTTTTATTGGTGGTCTGTCTGGATATAAGATACTGGGCCCATGAAGTGAGAGATGCAGACAGAGGCAGAAACAGAAATGATCTGAGTGAGACAGTCTGAGAGGATGGAGGAATAAAGCAAGTCAAAGAGAAAGAGGAGGAACGCTGTATATTAGTGTGAAGATGAACTCGGCACTCTGACCCACTTCTGCAGGATGAATGAGTGAGCGTCTGTCGCCGAATCCCACCAAGAATGAAGATGACTCATAGGCCGGCACCGTTTAGCTCTCAGAGAGAAGGAGGCAATAAAGAGACAGGGAGTGTTGCACCATCACCCTTCCAATCAATCTTATCGCTCGTACCCAAGAGCGAGATATTCATAATTTTATTAGAGGAAATGATGAATGTGTGGAGCGGTGGGAACCTAAGAATAATCAGGAAACACAAATAAGCCAAGAATGCTCCTAATAATGAGTAAGAAATGCATTGTAACTGAGACTGCGCCTCTATCTCTACAACACCACAATCTCAATCATTAACTAAACGCCTACCAGTGTGAACCAAAAGTACCTGGACCAGATCCAGAGCCACGTTTCCTTCAGGAGCTGCTGGAGACCAAAACAGAGCCGTGAATACTGGAAAGACACTCATTCATTCATTCATTCATTCATTGGTAAGGTGGCCACAAACATGACTCCAAATGAACGCTAACATTTCTCTGTAAATACGCTGCTCTTTGGGATATTATTTGTTAATTGTGTTCCTAATGAGTTTACAGGAAACAACAGCTTTCAAAGCCCCAAGAAGTCACCTGCCAAATTATTAAAATGTATATGTTTTAACATCTATCACAATCTTTAAAGATCCTGAAAACAGCCTATAAGACTCATTAATATTTTAAGCATTGAAAAAAAAACCTGCTGTACCAATGTGTAGTTGTAAAGACGAGACGATCCCAGTTTTACTAGTGAATAAGAAACTCCAGTGAGAAACAAAAGGCTTTGCTTATATACGATTCTTTCACATGTCTAGTCACTAGTTCAGTGTTTCAGGGAGTGTCCAAAGGGGCTGTGGAGAGTTGCAAATGATTATTATGAAATCAAAAATATCACAAATACCAAAACTGTTGTAATTAAGATGTGAGAAAATGTTTCAGAACTTAATGTATTAATGTGAGATATGTAGGTGTTTTCAGTCCTGTGTAGCTTAATGGGTAGAACACAGCACTTACTTTGACAGGGTTACAGGTCCCCACTCTTGCTAAAAATGGATACGGTAATGACAATAGGGCGCTTTGGATGAAAGCATCCCTGCATAAAAAAAGGTTGCCCAGTGTTTGTCAAATATGGTAAAGTACTTGCAGCGTTGGTGTGGAAACAGGCTTTGTTGGCCCGTATGAAGTGGATTGTTTTGGGACCACGAGACAGCAACAGCAACAGCTCTTCCAACCCTCTCTTCATCTCTAGCTTTTGGTCTGAAGACGCCTTCAATGAATCCCCCTCCTCTCCAAGAGGAATGAATCACGCTGGAGCACAAGTCGTGATCTGGACCAGTGCCAGCTGAAAAGCACTCATTATCACCAGTTGTCTGGCTTAAAAACAACAGACTAATGTTCATGATGAATAGACTACAAACCCTCTATTAGGTCGATTCAAGTCGCAATCTAAAGGAAAGTTTTGCTTGAGAGTTTCACAACGGCTGCAAATGTCCAAAGAGGAACTTATTAAGAACTGTTAATAAAACTATTGTAACCGTCTGCAGCACAGAGAGTAACTGAAATAAGATCAGAGCTGACGGACCACACAGTGAATCTGTAATCAGATCACAGTTACAGTCACCCAGGTGTAAATGCAATTAGTCCAGCTCGCTCGCCTTCGTGAAAAAGTGTCTGAGTGTGTGATCTGGTGTCCCTGTGCCGTGTTTGAAGAGGACACTCCACCTGCTCATATAATGACATCATGTCAAAGATGAGTCATCGTGATGGGACACAGGGGTTGAGCTTCCTGCGGCTCCCATGAAAATTCCCAGTGTTGTCATGTTAGGGATGGAAGGGAAAACACACAGATACAAGGACACGGCAACACACTCAGACTCACAACACAAGTCAGATGAGACGTGATGCACCTTCCTAACAAAGACTGACCGTGTTTATGGTGAAAGGAAAGCTATATGACAGTGTGGGCCTTTCTGGCAAAACTTCAACTACTTGTAGGAAAGCCTTCCTTCCTATAGCGTCAAAGTCTTAAAGGAAAAACAGAGAAGAAGATTTCCAATCTTTCCAATCTTTACAATGCAGGGTTCAAAGAGAGGCTTCAAACAAGTTCATGGTTCAATCATATGTGAACCACTTTTTTTGGAAATAGCAACAAAGATAAAAAAAAAAAAACCTGCATGTGGACTGTAATCTTTGCAACCACAACACGACTGCAATAACCACATAAGGTCAAACTGCAAAGTGGATTTGCAAAATGCAGTTTGGTTGATCATTTTATTTTCAACTTTCACTCAAAGTGCTGAAAATCATTCCCCCTTTCAAGAGCAGTTGTGCACTTCAGTGCGATCTCGACAGTGATTGCAACAGAATCATATAAACGGTGTGTTTGCGTCTATGTGTGTTGTGTTATAGAACAGGTCGTCCGTGTAACAGTGCGGTTAGGCAGGCAGGCTGTGGCGGAAATAAACAAGCGTGTGTGGCAGCGTGGCTATAATGCATGAGAGCAGGAAGCTATTAACATGGCATTACCAGACCAACAAGGGGCAGGAAATTAAATTTGGCTGCCTCTGAGAAGGTTGTGTCCCAGTCCTCCCTCGTGGTGGGTAATTGATTATTATGGCTTTCCACAGCTCCTGTGCTCCCTATATATTTTCCGCTTTAACACTTCATGTTTCCTGTATTTTTTTTTTTTTTCAATCTCATCGTTCAGCTTTGAGCAGGGGCCAGGTTTCTGCTTTCTCTATTTATGGAAAAAAATTTAACTTATTTTAAGGGTTTTAGTGCACAAAACTAAAGAGAACAAGCACTTGGCAAATGAGAGACAAGTGGGACAAGTGGAAGTTATGTTGTTTAGAAAAGACTGATTTTAATATTGTTACTGAGGCTACTGAAGCGTAACCCATATCAAAAAGTCTGACCTAATATGTAACAGAAGAATACAATTCAATGCATTTAAAATCAGTTTTATTAGTTTAGATTTTGAATGTTTTAAACCACCACTTATATACATCACGATTGCATTGCTCACAATTAACGGTAAAATATTAGTATACGAGTCGAAAAGGTAAAAAAAAACTATGTAGAAGTATGTCTGCAAAAGTCAGACATACTTCTTACAGCACTTCTCCCTAAGTGAATATCACCTGACACAAACCTTGTTGATCATTAACGCCAAACACCCCTGAGGTCCTGTCACGACTTTCTTCACACCGAGATAAGAGGACAAAGCAAACTCCCCTGGATTATGACGACGACAACAAAAAGGGCACCGAAGGTTTACACCAAACAAGGTGTTGATTGTAGGAAAGATTAAATGTACCGAGTCAAGGTTATTACGAGATAAATGCAGTGGGTCAGGTGTGGTTTTGCCAGGCCTTTTGAAATCTGCAAGGAAGAAAAAAAAAAACTCTACCTCCATCCACCTCCAGTTTTTACTTTGATCTGTCATTCAGACAATAGCTGCGCCTTCACTACAGGTTGGTTAGAGCCTCATCATCAACAGAGAGAGAGAGAGAGATGGATGAAGAGAATAAAACGACAAGAGAGAGAGAGAGAGAGAGAGAGAGCAAAATAAGCACACCATTAAACAAGAGTACGGTTGAGGTGACAGGAGCATGTTTTCCTGACGAGGCTGTAATTCACTCTGAAAACACCCACATAGCAAATACACTCAGTCTGAAGAGAACATGTGCTTTGGAGGCCCTAACTTCCATCAGATGCACACACACACACACACACACACACACACACACATTCACACCTGGGACATCAGTGCACACACTGAGATGTGATCACGCCCATGCAAATACACCCACCCACACACACGCATTTCCAGCCCTTGTCCTGATGTCTATAATTGTGTTTACTCTAAGCTACACAGCCACTGTTTAATGTGTTTAACCTAAGCCTGTTTTTTTTTTTTTATTTGCATACTTCCCCTCACCTGTTACACTGGGCTGTTGCCATGGTCTAGATGAATTGCCTCTGGCTTCTTTATTTCAGAGGCTGGACTCCTGTTTAGCCTCTGGTAGTCTGGATGCTCTGCCAGTTCGTTGGTTGTTAATTTAGTTCCAGGCAGCCACCTTTTTCCCAGAATTATAACCCATATCTTCCTGCATTAGGGCCCAGACATGCCAGACTGACCTCAGAGCCTGCAAAGACTGACGACTCAAGCTCTTTTTGTTACATCCATTTATATGTTGCACATAAACACATCTACGGACTACAGGCAGCATCCAGCTGAGTACATAATGAATGTAATGTGCCTCAATGACACGTTCTGTGTTTGTCACGCTAAAAATAAAACTTAAAGGGCTTGAATAGGACATGTGCAGTTGCAACTGGCATTGTAAGGCTTTGCCTCACTGGCATCAGGAGTAACTGAGGAGCCACAGCAAAACTCAGGAACTTAATTAACAACTAAAATTCCCTTTTTTGCATTTCCACTATATCTGAAAAACAATGGTGTTGTCTGACATGCAATTATCACGCACAGTGCTTTGGGAACCCGAGTACAAAACTTTTATCTTTCGTGTCAATTAAAAAAAAAAAAAAAGAGAAGAAGAAGAGATGCAAGTGGTATCCAGTGCTTGTTTACTGTGTTAATGAACCTTGACAAGTTGCAGCAGCCTGAGCCAGTCAGCAATGTTCTGCAGAACAAACAGCCAGTTGCCCCCATCAACCATTTAATATGCTCAGTTGAACAAAAAGCCACCAATAAAAAAGGCCCACGCGTGCCAACAGCGCCTGACACAACACAAAGACTACACCAAGTGGTCAACCACATCTGTCGTTGGCGTGTACGTCCTTCTCCATTCTCTTTCGAAAAAAAGTCATTAACGAGTGAAGAAATTATTTCTGCTTCTCTTTATCTCTTACTGTTGTAATATTCTGTCCATACATACTGATTTTGAAAGAGGAAATCCTTTTTTTTTTTTGTTTGTTTTTGTTTAACTGCCCGGAGAGATCAGAGGTCAGGGTCAGCTGAGATTAATCAGTGTTTTGCTCAAGGACACTTCTGCAGGATGTTTATTGTCACGGGGACTTGAACATGAAACATGGCTCTTAAAGTTCATTCGTCATTGGACAGATTTAATAAATGTTACACATGTGGATGAGATTTAACTGTGTCCTTTCTGCCAAAGTGTGAGGCAACAACCTCGCGCAGGGCAAAACAGGAGGCGCACACATTTCACGAAACTAAATGAAGACCAGCGGTTTTGGTCATCAACCCAGACGCCGGACATCACCCCCCCCCCTTTGCTGTAACTTTCGGTTCCTTTCTTTCTTCTGCTCTTGTGCATCCCTGGTTCCTCCTGTTTCATCGCTCCCTCTCTCTTCTGCTGTACTTCCTCTTTATACTTCCTCTTTTCTCTCTGTTGCGTGCCAAATGGCAGTGGCTCTTTGGGTTATCTAATTCCCGGTGTTTTTGGGTACGCCCGACAATGACCGTTTTGCTAATCATCCATGTATGACCCCTCTGACTAAACAACACAGACACCAAAAAGGGGAAGACAATGGTTGTGATGAGTGTTTGGTCACTGCCATCGCAACAAAGCGAAACAATATTTAGAAAGTTGCGAAATCTGTGTGTGTGTGTGTGTGTTGTGATTCACTACATTACACACTTAAGTGTCGAGTTTCACTGCAAGTTTTTTGCCTTTTTAATGGTTCCTCTAACTTTTTATAGCTTGTTACCCCAACATAAGAGTTTTGTGGTGAGCGTCTTGATCTTTCAAAGGCACCAACAACTTCCAGATTCTGTTCACGAGAAAGGAAAACAAAGTCCGATTGTCTTTAAGTATCTTATGAAACGAAACCAAGATTACTCTAATGCTACGTGAGGCATTAGCTAAAAGCAAAGGACAAACACAGGAAAACCATGTTGTGTGAAACCAATTTGAACAGTGTCAGTGTTGACGAATGGTGCCTATAGCTTTAGCATAGCATTCGTTTAAATGAGCTTTGAATGGATTGACATCACACAGCTGAGGTTCCCAAGAAAAGTCTCTTGTTAGAGAGGAAATGAGGCTTTCGCTGAGAAGTTCAGCGACTCATATCCCAACGAGAGGTTTTTTCCTTCAGTTGCTTTCCCACCAAAGTCTCAAGTGGAGGCGAATCCTTTCACAGCGAGGAAGTGAATGAGCGTCATTGTGGCTTTGCATGGGATTAGCCCATTTTAAAGCCCCTTAGTAAGATTTACCCACATTATTCACATTTTAATGGACATTCCCACCCACACATACACATGCTGACTAAAATCAAAATCTGTGGCAATGAAATAAGGCGGCGGGAGGCTTAATGCAAGGGAAGAAATTTCAAGGTTCATTGACCTCAATCAAGTGTAAGTATTGTGCGTATTGAATTAGAGTACAGGAATCATTTAAGTTGCGAAAACACACGTAGGCTCTGTACCTGTTGGATGAGTGAGTATGGACATAGGAAAAAGTGTATAATAATCAAATGTAATGTCAGTCAGGGAGCGCAGATACAGTACTTGAGTGAACCAGCCAAGACACGGAGGTGGGAGTCAGCCAGGTGCACTAGCACAGCTCTGTAGGGCAATACTGTTAGCCTTCAACAATAATACTCTGCCTCCCAACATACATATTTACCATTAAAGCAGGGGTAGGAAATATATCATGACTATGGGAAACAGGTCCCAACTAAATGACGAAATATAGAAACTGAAACGACGGCTAGACGCAACCTAGACTTCTAAAAAACTTTAACCAAAGCCAGTCCAGTTTTAACTTGGACATCCAGATGCCTTTTGACCAGGAAATCACTAAATATGAGCTTACTGGATTATGGGTATGTATATTATAATGTCCTGAAATGTGAAGCTCAGAAACATACAGTCTGTGCCAGGAAAGGTGCTGTACATAAAACATTTTGGTTGCTGTATGTATCGTCCAGAAAAGCCGACGCACACTCTCCTCTTCACCCATAGACAGTTTGCTACCATGACGTTCGAAATCCCTGAAGCCAGAAGTTCATGTACATGTATAATAAGAGTACAGCAGTATAGTGAACAGAAAATATCCAGTCCAATTACAGGCGATGACGCACCGGGCAGCAGTGCAATCATTTTGACAAATTAGGGACGCCACCCTGGCCACACAAGCGTTTGTGTAAACGCTTTGCTGAGGAAGTATCTTGATTTAATTAGCAGCCTGTTCCCCTTCACTAAAGGCAGAAGCAGCACTAGATGAGAGTGTAATAGTTAAAGTTGCAGTGGCAATTAAGTGAAAGGTATCTTCATCAATCATGGCTGAAAATGACACATCGGGCTTTGCTAACTGAAATGTCAAAAACGATCCACAGACAGCTCTAATGCTCTCCAGCCCCCCCCCCCAAAATGCCAATACTGATAGCAGGTGGCTAAATGAATGACAGCTGATTGGGCTAGAGAGGCCCTCAACGAGGAAGCAGCTAGCAGTGCCACCACTGAGCAGCATGAACCGGGAGGGAGCACTGGAAGGGCTGGGGGTTGCTGGGCTGCTTGATTGGCAGCTGGAGCAGTGGGGGGGGCGAGAGGTCACGCTGTGCCTCTGCCCTTCATCATACAGGCAGGAGGGAGCAGAGAGAGCTGCCCCAGGCCTTGGCAGCCACAGGGGGGCTTTGTGGTCTGTCATCATTGGGTCCTGTAGCACCAAGATATCTGAGCCCTCGATCAGAGACACAAACAACAAGCAGGCCTTTCTGTCTGTGGCCATATGTTTCCATGTGTAGGCCTATAAGTGTGTGAGTGCATCCTCACAGCTGCGCTCCTATTAATATTACAGGGGCAAGAAAAAAAAAAAACATTAATTGGTCATAAAATGTGATCTGATCTTCATCCAAGTCACAAATGTAGACGAACACAGGGTCCCTCAGCTAATAACACACAAACAATTACAATCTTTTGTGTCTTTATTGAACACATACTTGAAAACACTCACAGTGCTGATGGGAAAAAGTAAGTGAACCTGTTAAGAGAACGTGATTTTTGACTCTGATCTGACAGACAAACTTAGCCGGGAACTTATTTGGGAGGTTATTTACCGCAACATGCCACTTAGCTGTCCTCTTACTTTCAGCATCAGACATTTCTATAAAAGTAGTGCAGCTTGTGTGTCGAAAAATATCTTTCGGGTCAAATCTGAGCTCAAAATGTTTGAAGTGATATTTTGTGTGTTCTCGTTTTGAGCCTCATCCTCTCGAATATCTTACTCTGGTAGCAGCACCGAGGGGTCAGATTAGACCCCGGCTGGAAGAGCTAAATTAGGCTGACATCCACTGCTAAGACCTTATACATCAAACAATGGGATACATGAGGACTGTGATAGGTTTTATGAGAACTGGAGGTACCACGTAGAGCGTGTGTGTGTGTGTGCAAACCAGTATTCATGGAAACCAGCAACTGTACAACGGTACACATTGAAAATATAGACATATATAAGTACAAGACCAACGTAAACATTTTGGCGTCTTGTGAATTGTTTTGAAAGGAATTATATGAAATTCAAAGGGCAATACATTTGTGTGACAAATCAGACACAAATGTGACCCACAGCCAGTTTCTGGAAACCATTAAGCTGCAGTTCTGTTGGAATAAAACTCCTCCTCTGAGATGTTTAACAAAAATGTTAAGGATTTGGTCCTGATTAATTCGTCTGTAGTTTTAAATGAAGTCCTGTCTGCAAACTGGTAAGCCAGCATACTATGTGCTTTAAAGACTGCCAAAAAACAAAGAGATTAGCAATTTAGTGTTGTGCCCGCAGCTGGTTAATCCAAATGCCAAAAGCCATGCTCGGCCCATTTCTCAAAGCAGAACATTGCCACCAATCCAGACAGGGACAATACTCTAAAACATCACTCAGAACTTCCCATGAAGTGAGTTATTATTAATCAGTCAAAAGTAGAGGCAATGTCAGGGTCGTGCAGATGACGGTGTACATGAGCTCAGAGCCGAGCAGAGCTGAGAGTGGGTGGTGGACTTGGGTGCTTCTGAGGAAGAAGAATCTACTTTTTGAATTTCTGGAGATGTGACGAGATTCGCTGGCAGAGGGGCTGCTTATTTGGTAACCTCAGTGACACTCCTGTGCTACCCGCCTCCTCTAACATCAAAGACAGGTTTTTATGTAGGCGTTCAGTCTAAATAGCGCAAGGGATGGTTACATCAGCTGCTGTGAGTATTGCAAAAAATATCTCGTTCACTTTTGCTTTCAAGGTCAGAACAAAAAAAAAAAAAAGAAAAGGGTTAGGGTTGTACAGCTTCTCAGGGTTTGCCTGGTTTTATGGAAATTTCAACTTGGCACTTGCAAAATGAAATGATATGCTGATAGAGCAGTTTGTTTAATAATCACAAAATAAACTAGAAAGGCACTCCACCAGGGCCAGAGTTTAACCACACACACCAAACTTCAGAGAAAGAAAATCTAATTCATAGCAAATGATCCGGATCTGCCCCAAAATTTGATGGATTCTTCCCTGGTTTATGCCCCATCCCACCACCAAGTTTGGTGCAAATCATTTCAACACTTTTCTTTTCCTGCTGAAAAACACACCAACCAGCAAACAGACACGGGTGAAAACCTATGCCTGTCTTCAACTACCAACACTACCAAAAAATAGTAAATTATGTGCACAGTTGACACTGCAGGACGACAAAGGTATCAAGTTCGGAGGCACGTGACTGAACACAAGGTGTGTTTTTTAAGGGGACAGTTCATGAACGCACAAATTAGGAAAAGCATTGACCAAATTAGCCGTCATGAGCAAGATTAAGTGGGAGAGAGGTTCTAATATACTATAGATATAGAGAGATATAGATACTTCTTCAGTTAATTGCGCAGCCCTAATGTGATCCAGTTAACACACACAAATGCATGCAAACTATCAGAGTGTGTGGGGATGTTAAACTACATACAGTACTGGTTCTGCATCTAGTCCCTCAAGACGGTCAAGAAAAGTCAGCCTGGAAAAGTTTAGAAAGTGAGAAGACAGAAGGAGAGAGTGCGCAACGGAACACAAGCTGAAAAAACAATTTCACACAAAAGCAAGCACACACTAATCTATGATATATTGTTTTCATTTGTTATCTTAAAGGAGGGAGAAATGCATACTTCAGTTCTAAAGAGGACTTTGCAGAGGAGGGAGAAAGACTGCAGAGGTAATCGAGGTCCTGCTGGGCAAACTTCTGACACCCAGAGGAAACATTTGAGAGACAAGGAAAACATTTCAGACTGTGGAGCCCTTCTTGTCATTTTCATTGTACCACCTCCACAAGGGCCAGGGGTTAACGTCAAACAAACCAAACCTTCAAGCCCACTCTGTCCTGAAGCAGGTGGGTCAACAGACTAGCGCAAGTGTTTCCTCCTGGGCACTTCCACATTCACAAGGCTATTGTGCTCTACAGTGAGCGGCGGGAACGAGAGAAATGTGGTTTATTATCAAGGCAGCAAAGTCCTACTGCTTCAGACCATAGACAGCATGGGGGGGGGGGGTGGGCAAAAATAAAGAATGAGGAGCAGCAGATTACTTGTTTGAGAAGCTATACTGTAATCAAAGTAAATCATCGAAATCTCAACCTGCTAAATTCACTCTGGTCTGCAAATTTTGGATAAAACGCCTACAATCCAAATGCTCAAGAAAAGTTTGTGGAATACAAGCGCGCATCTCTTACGTACAACCCCAAACCAGCATTTGTTCCCAACCCGAACACAAAATGTGAATTTAGACTGAACGGAAAGTGAATTTTAGAAGAAGGAAAGATAAAGGGAGGAGAGGCATGTTCATGTTCACGATGCGGAGTCACGCAGCTTCGCCCACATGTTTTGAACATTTGAAGAGTTGACATTTTTCAAATAGCATGGGCACAATTTGCACCGCCTAGAGCCAGCTCACATCTGTTGCAATTGCACCATCTGTAGAATCTGCATTTTTGTTTAGTCTCAATGCTCCTCAAGACAGCAACGACTGCCCAAAAAATGGACGCCTTTTATGCAAATAATTTAACACAACTGTACTAGGCGGCTTAGGAAGTGTAAAAACTTGAATCAAAATGCCACTGTCACCATCTGCCTGACTCTTGCCTGAATAGGAACTAAATGTGGAGCAGATGCTGCTCTTCACAGACGATCTGCTGAAGTAGTCAACACACTGTCGTAATTTTGGTACAAGAACATATAATAAGACCATTTAAAGTAACTGGATTCCTGACACCTAATCCAATTGATCCATGCAAAATTCGAGGACATCACTGTGTCGCTTGTTGACCAGACATCTTGTCAATTGCCCTCACATGAGCCGTTCCAAAGATAGCTCCTGTTTGACAAGCTCCGTAGTTGTCAGCTCAAACCGGTGCCTTTTATGTGGTCCAACAGATTCATCAGAGGAGCAAAGGGGCTTTCTAAGAATAACTAACTGTAGAGAGGGAAATAAATGGGTGACTTCCTTTCATTACGCTCACTTAAGTGTCCAAATATAGCTGGTCACAAGGGGACTTGCGGCACAAAGGTGGCATGTGGACATATTCTCGTAGAGAAACATAGTGGGTCAGAGTCAGGACATTTATGCTGATTTTGTTTGATTTTACACAGTTTGTTTCTATACAGCCTCTTTTTATAATCGGCATTCTGTCACGGCTCATTCATAGTTCAATGTTAATGATGTGAAACTGAAGGAATGAATCTGAGGACATCATTGATGCACTTTGAGCAGCATTCCTATCCAACCTCAATCTTTAGTTTTATATTATTGCTACATAGATGATGCAAATGACTGTGTAATCTGAGATGTAAGCTTTATTTAATTATACTGGCCTCTTTCATGACCTGATTTCTCTGATAGTCCTCACCAGGTCTGCTTTTTATGACGTCCTGGTACAGATTCTTCAACGCAAAGTGAATTTCTATATAACGAGGAGAAGCTTAAAACCGAAAACCGCCGTTACTTTAACAGTAGTTTGGTACATTAACATGAATATTCTCCATTCTGCCTTGTGCAAATTGGAAAGATAGGTGTTCTTGCGCTTGTGTGCTGCCGTACATGCTACATGCTACCGTAGCATTAGCTGATGCTGATCAAAAATGCAGTTTCTTTATACCACGCTGCAGGAAATGCAGAGATAAGATTTTGCTGCATTGGCCCAAATGAGGGCAAAAAAAAAAATATCATATTGCGATAAGTTTGACAGATATTGGGTCACGGTCATTTTTGAATTTCATTTTCACTGACAAAAATATTAAAATGAGGATGTGTTTTTTGCTAACTCTAACAGTGAGGGCTCTTCTGTTTTCTGGTGAATTAAATACCACTCACATGGGATAAAAACAAAAGTGTAATCAATCTACAATGTCTGCCAACTTTCATTAATGTATGACATTTTTTCCCAGCAACATCACGTTCATGTGGGGAACCGTCACGCCACGCTGCTGTAACAAGCAGCCAACTGTAACACTGACCATTCACAAGTTGCACTGTTCTTCTGAATGGCAGTTATATAATGCTATGCAGCTAGACACAGAGTTAATACTTAAACAAGTGCATGTGTGGCCAAGAACAAGGGTGGCAGGGCACTGAGAAATATCTGAGAGGAAACTAAGGTAATGTGCCACAAAGAAGATGCAAACAACCTGTAGCATTTTTGATGCATCTTTAAAGCTCATATTTGTTTCCCTTCATTCTTCAATTTTCTCCTCGATTATGTAAGCTAAAGCTAAAAGGCTACGAACAAGGGTTTGTAACCAACGAAAGAAATGTGTTGACATATGGAGGTCTTAGATGTATGTAGGACAGGAGGAGGTTAATCTTTCCACGTAATCTTGACACATATCCAAGCGTAAGCATGACTCATATCCTTTTACCTCTGAGAAAGCCAACCTGGAGATTACTGGACAAGTAAACAACTCAGACGGAGAGAAAAAAAAAGGAAAGAGTGACAGAGAGGATGGACTGCAGACGCTCTCAGTCAAAGTGTCACAGCAAATCCACTACTTGGAAGTTCATCTGCTGTAAATAACCACATGAAAGGTGAAGCATAAATGTACAAAAAGAAATAAAAGAAGAAGAGCGCATGAATACACCTCAGTGGCTCTGAATATGCACATGTCAGTAAAGGAACTATCAGGCACTAAATGCAATAAATCCAGCGACATCTTCACACAAATATTAAACCTACTATTTCAGAGGCCGTGGCTCTCACAAGAAACTGCCAAAATGGGCGGGTGCCCATAAGAGAGATTGGATTGAGCTGCATTGCCACACAAATGCCTGCTAATCAGCTTTAGCACTTAAGCTAATACCAAAAGGACTGCAAAGCACCTGTGGGAAACTCATTTGCCATTCAGAATAACCCCACTGCTAATTGCTAATTGTCTCGTTGTGAGACAAAGCAAGCTCTAGGCCAGCATTGATCCCCCCCACCTCTCAGACTTTGCTAGTGACCTAACCTTTCCCATTTCCCACATACCGGGCTCACGGCCACCGCAAAACACTTAAGCGTCTTTTAACCAAGAACCTTAAATCTGAGCCTTGACAAACAATCAAACAAAAAAACAAATAATAACTCAACAAAACACTTTAGTGCCCTGGATCTAACAATATGAGAATCGTTTGTTATGGAGACCGTAACAACACGTTTTGGCGTAAAAAGTGCGTTTCTTGGCTGTCTACAGCTGATTAAGACAAAACCTTCTCAAAAGATCAAAAGGGTATCACCAGAATCCGGAAACAAAGAGCCAAACAATCATAAACTGTGTGCACCCTGACTATTGTATATTAATCCTCAAGAATTTCAAAAAGGAAACGATACATAAGCTGACCTACGTGCTGCAAAAGGTTTAGAAGGTCAAATTGATTTAAATAGGTAGCTGGTGATTAGAGCGTATGACGGACCTAGCTCCCTGTGGATTGATACAGCAGTTTCAATTTACCAAATATAGCTTTGTCCAGTAGTCTGAAAAACAACCTCATGTGAGCGATTACATTTTTTTGTGACAACAAAATTGGAATTCCCATTGCTCGTCTTTCAGTTTGCAATTTCAAATTGTGCATTAAGCAGGTTAATAGAAAAAGGACCTTAATGAATAAGGATTTAGCATGTTTGTACTTTATAATATGGGATGCTGTATGATGCCTGATGAAGACCCTGTCGGGTTGAAGGGTTGTGTTTGTTGTAGTCAACTAAATATTGGGAGCTGTACTCCAGAGTGCGGATATTGTTTCACTTTTCACCACATGCTGTAGTGAAATCCCAGATTCTGGAAGACCTTTGGGAAAGAAGTTTGGAGCTCTGGAGGTTTTCCTGTGCATCTGCAGTCTACGCCTTAAAATCAAATCATCCCACTAAAACACACCACTCGTGTGATTAGACAGCAGTCGGAAAAATTTAAATATATGTATGGAGACGACGGGTCTGAATCCCATTAGCTGCTGAAACAGAACCACGTCCCAATAGAATGCTGAATATGTGAAATGGACATGGAAGATAAACACAAAAGAGAAACTGCCAGATAGAGTAAAGAGATATAAAGAGGGCAGATTAGATTTGGAAACGAAAGAGGAAGAGAGTGGATACATCAAATAAAAAAAGCCCATTAAAGCCATCCATCAGTGAGGCTGTGGTCAGAGGTGGGGGATCCAGTTATCCCTCTCCAGGGGAACCGAGAGATGAATGACTTCCTAACAGGTGGACTATGAGCTTAACAGGCAGGGGGGGGGAGCAGTGAAGGGAGGTGAGCTTTAACCTGGGACTGAGGCAGTGTTGGGTTACAGCTGCTCCTCCGGAAAGAAACCGTGACCCTGTGGCTTTCTCAACGCGCAGGAAAATGGATTTGTTTTCCTTGCTCTCCCCGAGTAATCCTCCCTTCACAGATAAATGTACTGGTGTGCAGACACAAGTATGAGGATTCACACATGCAGACTGTGCAAGGAAGACAGATGTTCAGATCCTTTAAATGCTCGAGCAGCTCGTGGGTTTCGAGCACAGAATATGGATTTGGTGGTTTAGTATAACTAGCCTTTGCAGTATAGAAGAAATGTTCCACCAACAGACTAGAACACAGATCAAGAGAAAAATGAGTCAGTGCTGCTCCCTATAGCAAATGACTTTGCTCAACCCACCACCCAACTAAAAATGGCATTAAAAAATCCATTCCTATATGTGCTCAAAGTCCACTGAAAGTGTAGTCCTGTCTTAGCTAACCTTCGCTCCAGTCACTCAAGGTCTGCAGGTAGATGTCTCTCATTGGTAGGGAAAAAAAGAAAACATATAATAAAAAAAAAATGTTCAGAAAATAAAAATCAATAATTTGTTTTTCTGCAAACCCAGATGAGCTGTGCAGAAATAAGCCAGGCCGGCAGCAGAGCCATGAGGCGTCTGATCTTCCTACGCGGTTCATCGGGCCACATCCTCTCTGCCTCCACTCAGGAAGAAAATAGCATCAGCGAGCAACACTGCCAGATATTAAGGTGGCCTGTTATTTCCACACACATGCACACTAGTGGCTCCCATACATTGGTTTCACTGCAGTCGTCCACCACCGTAAGACAAACTTAAAACAAAGTGAATACAATGATTAATACGCCAGTCCACCTTAAAAAAAAAACAATATCAACTACATTTGCAGTTGCAGACGATCTATAAATGTTTATTAGTCTTAGTATAACTATCCAAATAAACATCATTACTAAACACAGCACCCACTGGAAATCTTAAACATATTCTGAAACAAACAAATACAGTGGAAAACAGCCATAAATGGCAACTTGGATTTTGCTGCTGGGGTTTCCTGATGGCAAAGACACAAACCCCAGAACATGAAGCAAGATGTTTTCTATTCTGAATTTTCAGCTTAGACAACCTTCACTTGGGCTCACGAGCGACGAGTAGAGAAGGCCGAATCCTCGCATGAGGAGAACACAGATTCACCGCAATTTTTTCTTTTTTTTTCTTTAAGTTGTCTTCTTCTCTCCCTCTTCGTCTTGCAGGTGAGCTGATGACAACATAATCGAATCTTGTGTCTGCTCTTCTTTATCTCATCCAAGTTCTATTTTCATCCCTCACCCCAGACCCCCCCCCCCCCCGACCCCCCCCCCCGGCCCCCGCCCCCACCCTGCCATTTCTCCAGGCAGGGATAACGGCATGCAGGGAAGAAAACACGACACATTTGCCTTTCAGGTGTCCCTGGTACCTGTAATAGACCTGCCTTGCTATTTTTAGCGTCCCGCATGGACCGAATGTCAGCACGTTCCCAGTAGAAGCCCCTGAGGATGCAAGCTGTACCCTTGAGACAGCACATTCAGAGAGCTGAGGGTAGGTCAGATGTGGAAGGATGGCCTTCCTAAGGGAAGCCCTTAAGAGTGGCAGCAATGGAAGTAAACATGACAACATGATGCGTTGGAAAGAGAAAGACCGAAGTAAAGATGAAATTATGTGACGGTGGAAATCACATGAATTTAACACCGAAAATCACTACACCTGAGATTTACTGACATTAGAAGTCACTGACCTAAATTTGTTCTTTAATTCACTTTCAAAAGCTAGACCTGGATAGCATAAGCTCAATGTGCGAGATTGAGAACGTAGTTGAAAACTACCAGTTGTGTAACTTCATCACTCACTCAGTCAGTCACGGACATTCGCATTTGCAAAAAAAAAAAACAGCACAACAGTCAAGTGTCTGACCTTCGTTCTACATATTTATGCAGAACAAAGTAGAGAGCAAAGACATCAGGGACTCTGGCGTCCTTGAATAATGTAAAACACAGTAATGTGTTACTCTTTAAGTTTGTGTGTTTGAGTAAGGCTGCGAGGGCTTGAGAGGTCGGAACCAACAAACGTCTGAGCTATTTCTGTTCAATGACTTACACGCTTAATAGATTGATAATAAATTAGCCAATTGACTAATCAACCAATCATTTCAGCACTATTTTATACATTTCAGAATTGTTGTGAATTATTTGTGGTTAGTAGTAATATAAATATTGTCCACAGTTGAGGTTTTGCTGCATATTTAACCTGCAAAACAGACAAAACAATCCAACAAGAGAAAAAATGATTCTCCTGATGAGCAGAGAAGCACAAAGGGCGATCGCATGACCCTCAAGTAACCACCTGCTTCCTATAAGTGAGCGTTGCGTAAGGTTGAGATGAAGAGACAAGCGTTACAAGAGGGGAGAAAGGAGAGAGACGAGAGGGGTGAGAGGGGGAGACGAGTGGGAATCCGAAGAGAGAATCCTGCTGAATTAGTGATAAGGCTTGCCCTCCTCTTGTATTTTTGATGAGGAAGATCAAGTTTTTGGACACTTGCATGTCAGCGCCAAGCAGACCGGAGTCGCCGCAGGGAGTCTCGCAGAAAAACACGGCATTACAGGACGTGTGTGGTGTCTGCAAATGGGTTTCCGCTTTGACTGTCACTGGGGCCATCGGATCGTAATATTCCAGTTACACAAGGACCTATCAAATACTAACAGCTGCATTGATAAGCTTTCTGCCTATTAGAAGGAGGAACTGGCGAGCCGGACTTACTTCATGCTTTTGCTGTCGTTATTTCCTAACAGTTAGGAAACAACCGACTATTTACACCTCCAGCAGTCACAGGGAAACATGAACATACCAAATGGAGTTGTGTCCAAAATGCACTTTTAGCTCTGGTTTGGCCTCCACCACTCCTGAGAAACATATATCTGTCTAGTTAAACACTCAACCTTTTACACCAGCCACTGGGCAGGTGATGAACGCTTGACCTATCTTGCGTCCTACCATCTGTTCCAATGAGAAATGTTGGGTCATCTGGTAATAAGATTTGTCACAACTTTTATTGATGGCTCAACTTTCGCCACAGCGCAATGCAATATCATCTGGCAACATACTGCGCTGGGCAATCAAATACTTGCAAGTGCACATTGCCGGTAGATTATTTTGGTAGAATATTCTATCACTTACCCCCCTCCTTTTTCTTTTTTTTTTTAACCACATCGTATTGTTCTTAGTTCCTATTCTCCCTTTGGTTACAGCACATGTATATATTTTTATTTACATATTTTGCCCTTTTAAATTGCTTCAGCTTGAACTCTTTTCAATTTTTTATTGCTGTTTGTTGTCGTCTCCATTGCTACTTAATTTCATTTTACTCTGTGCAAAGACAATAAAAGAATCTGGTATCGTGAAATCTTGAATCTGTCAAGACAAAGCATGAAAAGATTGCCGTGTGATAACTTTCCAGAGATGTAAAATCCTGACTTGTTGGGTTGCTTTCCATCTGCTTACCAATACCTGTAGCAACAAGCCCACACCGATTAATCACTTACAGCAAGTTTAAGCACATTATTACAGATTCGGTCTGCAGGAGAGTATTTCTGAGTAAGACTCAGTGTGACTCTTAACGCTGCATGAGAGAATATAGTATGAATGAATGTGCCCGATTGTGCTTCCGATGTGCGTGTGCACGAGTGCGTTCGCCTGACTGTACCAGAGTGTGTTTGTGTGTGGGCATGTGTGTGTGAGTGTGAGGGTGTTATGCAGCCTCTGGGAGCCCGTGTCCTGATGGAAAGTGAACCCCCCTCCCCCCTCCCGGAGCTGTTACTATGTTTAGCTCGTTTCCGTCGTGTCTTGTCACTCATGTTCTCCTCTACAGCACTTAAATCTGGTATCAAAACCTCCAGGCCATCCAATATCCTGTACTTCCCCTGCACAGGAAGCTAGAGAGGGGTTGGCGGCGGGGCCATCAGGGTAAATGTAGACACGTACACACTGTGTGCAAACACACAAACATGCATGGCCTTACATATTTACAGTTGATGGAGGACCCTGAATAGGGACATTAAAAATGATGGCAGAATAAATACTGCGCAAACTCTAAGATGAGCAGGATTATACACTAATTCACACAGGATGGAAAGACATCCACCTACAAAAGAAACACACACACACACACACACGCAGAAGCCTGTGACAGGAGGCTTGTCAGTAGAGGACACCTTGTCTGGTCAAACTGGCGTCACAGCTAACGTCTGCAAGGACACGGGAGATGGCGCAAGTAACCAAATCTAACCTTCTGCTATCTAATCACCTCTTAAACACACACGAATACACACACACATTTTCACTGCTAAAAGCTTTGAAGACCGTTAATTGGCAAGTTTATTAAAAACGTTGCTTTAACCTTTAGCCTTCACACTTTATAGCTAATGTTAACTAACCACATGCTTAACCTCAACCTGAGCCTAACTATGGCTGCGTTTAAAACTAAACCAACCGAAACTGTTGCTCTGCAAACTTTACTTCAAACTTGCCCTTTGCAGAAGTTACAACCTGCAACCTCATCTCCTTTGCAGGATTTTTTTAAGTACACCGTACAAACACATTATAACCCTCCGCTGTCTCCCTTGGCCTCATTTCACGCTTGCCATTCTTCATGTGTCTCACAGCTGACTCGATATGCGTTCAGCGCAATGGGTTTGACATTGTCTGTGTCTGTTGCCTGTAGTCTCTGCTGCCACTCAGCCAGAGGAGAGACTCGAGCAGAAGACAGACTGTACTGCGTTTTCGAGAGACGACCAAGTCACGCAATTCACACTCAGATAAATGTCACTGTCTTTATCTTTTAGTTGTAAAAGGAAGCGCATGACAAACTGTAAAGTGAGAGAAATGTGTGTTTATGAAAGGCTTAACCTGAATTCACGCATAAACAGAAGAGTAGTACTACTACACAACATGTAGATTCTGCATATTTGAAAAGGACAATTTAAAAGTTTTTCAGTTAAATTTAAAATAAATAAATGACAAAAAAATTAACATCAGTTTTATGATATTTTATGTAACTCTCGCTCGACTTTCTGAACCCTCGTGAATTTAGTGACATTTAGATGAAAAAATAACCAGCGAGTAGGAAACTATTTAGCTGGCAGCTGGTGACTGGGGAGCTCTTTGACTAAAACAAACCTCATTTTGCTCCAATGCATTAAAAATTAAAATAAAAGTCACATTTACGCTTTAAGAGTCTTCTATAATCCAGAGCGGATTCCAAGGACAGAGCATGGCGAGGCTTCAGTGCTGGAGGACACGCTAGCAGCTGCTGATGGGACACTGTGGCTGTTGGCGTGGATTGCGATACGTCACTTTATAGATACTGGAGTGTCTGTCAAAGCACTGTAATGTCAATGGAGAGTGAGGGCGCCTCCGTGGGCCTCTGTCTCTGTCTCTCTCTCTCTCTCTCTCTCTCTCTCTCTCTGCTCTGGAATGACGTAGCGTTTGATGATAACGCTCCATTCAGAAAGCACTGAGCCCTGCTAGTGCCGCTAGCTCTCCGCGGAGCTTAATGACAAATGCAAAAAGAAAGACAGAGAGGGAGGAAGGGGACAAAGCCGCAGCTGATGTGACATCAGTGCCATCATGTCATCTCTGACATCACCCCTCTCTGTCCGTACACACTTCCTGAACAGAGGATGAAGTCATGCAGAATTGTACTGTTATAACTGCACTTTCATGAGGCTACAGACTTTGGCAGTGAAATAACATCATAACGTGCTACTGGCCTTGAGCGCAGTGTTTGAGTGCTTTCTTGCCCCAGGTGTTCACATGATTCAAATATGTGTCCCGTTGTTTGTTGGATCATTATTGATACTGTTATTTAGCTGATTTCTTTCAGAGACGTTCTCTTAGCAAACAGCCTCCACTCTTCCGGGCGCAGACGTTTAAGTTTGGTGTCACCGAAGTCGAAAGAAAAAGTGAACGCAAAATAATGTACAGTGGGGTCAAAAACTCTGAGACCGCTTTCCTGTTCACTTGAATGAGAGATGAAAAAGGAAATGGCCCTACATTAAGGACACAAAGGTCACCGATGTCAGCAGGAACTCTGAGTGCAGGAACCTCCATATCCAGCCACCCACATGCCCACCTCAGGCATCTCCCGTCCCTTCTTACTCTCTCTCATTTGTTATGTCTGCTCTCTCACCCCCTTAACCCCAGCCACCACGCCCGCCACCCCCCCCACCCGCCCTCTCCGTTTTCCACCTACGCTTGGGCCCATTAGGGCGATGGAGGGGAAACACATTCGCAGGGCGGAAGGGAAAGCACTCTGAGGACATCAACAACTGGAAGGAGGAGGAAATGACCAGGAGGGAGGAAAAGGGAAAAGAGGACAGGGAGAGGACAAGGACGAGGAGAGTTTCCCTGTGATGGGAATCAGGTGATAAGAGCTGACAGGAGGAGTAGCACTGGGGGGCTCCCTGCTTCGAACCGATCTAAACAGGAATGACCCTCACACACTCTCACACGCACATTCACACTCCACTACCCGGTGACTCATGTACGCACACTAACAGACCTGTACGATAAACCTCAGCCACCAGAAGGAAGTTGGATCAACCAATCACCTTGCTTGAGCACATAGGGCCTGCACAACTTGCTGGTGCGTTACCCATAACACCCTTCTCTGCATAGGTCTGCAGAGATGTAACTCCAGCTTTAATCAGCTGCACTCACACACTAAAAACAACACACACACACACAGAGGCTACAACAAGCTACAGGAGGCATTGAGAGGGGATGGATGTGCATAAATGAGTGTGTGTGTGTGTGTGTGTGTGTGTGTGTGTGTGTGTGTGTGTGTGTGTTCCATTTTAACACATTAGCCAATGCACCGACAGTGACTGAGGATGTAAGGGAGCAGCGATCACGGCGAGGACACAGCTGATGTATATGTATTAAGTGTGTGTGTGACGCCGGAGTGCAGCGAGTTAGTCAGTGAGTTAAACAGGCAGGCACAACTCCAGCTAGTCTATTATTAGAGCTGCGGCTGCTGCTCCCCGGTCGGGGGCCCCCAGGGGGCCTGGGCATCGGCACGTGGATTCCTGCTATTTCCCCATCTCTCTGATCTCTGTTCCTCCCCATCTCTCTCTCTCTCTCTTTCTCTGTCTCCCTTCAGCAACACGGGGGAAGGAGGAGGAGGAGGAAGAGGAGGGAGAAGCAGAGAGGACAAGGAGGAGAAGGAGCCAAATCTGAGAGAGACCCTGCTGTTGACTACACAGCAGTCTCAGGTCGAACAGGGACCACAAACAAAAAAGAAAAAATTCTTAAATGTGATAAATGAGGAGGTTTTTTTTTTTTTTGCACACATAAGACAGAAAGTTTGTGCACTTATCTGCAAATGTCTCTCAGTTTCTAATCCATCTCCATCTTTGCTGCCAACTAGTTCCATCACTTGTCATTCAAGCAAGGGAAGGAGCAGTGTGACGTCTCTCCTGGGACGCTCTCGTAAGGAAGTTGCCGTTTCTGTGGGTGGCGCTGTTTTCTAAATCTGTTCAGCCTCGGTGGATATCACTGCTCACGCCAAGTAACGACTTATTCTCCTTTTCGGCTGAAACTGCTAGACATGTTAAATGTGTCACTTCCTGTGTGCCAGACGGCTTTAGCAGAGAGCTAACAGATTACATTTATATTTGCTATTTAAACTGGCATTCAAATATAAACGCTTTTCATGAACTGCGCATAAAAGTACTTTATTTAATAGATATTTACTTTACTTTTTATGGCTTGCCTACATTTCACAATTTACCAGAAACGATCCTAAACAGTAAACCCATCTATCTGATAGTCCAGGCTGGTTGAAACCAGTGGCCTTCCATTCATCTACACAGCTCCACGTTAACATCACAACATTTCAAGTCATGAATGGCTGTTCTGTCGTCCTGTGTTTACTGGACTCTTGAACCAAAACCACTTATCTGACTTGGCCATCCTCTCTCTAAATGACTTCCACTTGGCTTGGTCCATTCATGGCTTCGCTCCCACACAGCAGCCAACGGCAGGGAAAGGAGACACTAAGAGAAGTAGGGTGCCATGCTACAGAGGAATTACTGCCGCTCCAACAGGAGCTGTAATTTATATACAGTTAAATTTGAAAACATGTTTTTTTTTTTGTTTTTTTTTAAATCAGTGATTTATAATAAAAGGATAAGGAGATCATTAAAAGCGAATACTTTCTGTTGTTCAGTCCAAGTATAAAATCACTTTTTTTAAGAACATATGCCATCCTCCAACATCAGTCTGTCAGCTGTGCAGTGAACTCAAAAGACTTTTACGCAACTTGACTTTGAGCCTGAAGGAAAATTAAGTTCACAGTTTCACTTTAGAAATTCTAACCGTATCATAAGAAGGAAACATGCCTCAGTTTCATCTGTTTATGGATACACACACAAAAGAAAACATGAGCACACACTGCATACTGAGGGTATTTATATTAAACGCTACCTTCACTATTCAATTCGCAATAATACACTGATTACAAAGCACAGTGATCATCTTGCCCACGTCTGACTAAATTTCTTCTTTTTTTTTTATTATTCATTGAGCAATTGCTTTAAGATTTATTGTTATGATTGTCTCATGGTGATCTGAATCAGTGAATAGAGGTTTAAAGCTTTTTTGTGATGGCTGGATAAGTAATATAAAGTGAGAGCTATATTATTAGGTTGGTGCCTAAATATTAATATCCAGTTCATATTATTAAATCATGGTGGATGGATACAGCACCTGAGTAGGCCACACATACACGTGAGTCTTGATAAAGCTCTATTTTGGGATCATTGAACGTCCTGGTGTTCTTGCTCACAACAGCAGAGGGCAGTAGTTAGCTGTGACTTCTGTGGGATGCTGTGTAGAAAGAGAAAAGTCCTGCAGCAGCCTGTAGCACCTCACAGGACGCCCAAACCCTCCACCCAGCGGCCAACGCAGCCTCTTGGTATAAGGCTTCGTAAAAGGCTGCAGCCAGACCCTATTGTGTAAAAAAAAAAAAAAAGGGGGCTTCCACTCCTATGACTCAGGGACCACACTTGAGACGTGAAGCATGCGCTGCAACGTTTATGTTGCAATAAATGCATTTTTAAAATCTGGGCAACAGATTCAGAGGATTCATGCTTCTATTCTCGTAGAAATACACAACTAATTCTGATGTAGTTTACAGCAACCATGAGTAAATTACTGCTCTATCAATCTATAGTCTTTAACATGGCTGTGGATAATATTTCACCCCCCCCCCCCCCAACCTTGCATCTGACCCAATCATCCTCACTTCTGTATGTTAAGACCCACCTACATCAATCTTACGTTTCTACGTCTTTATCCAGAGTCAGCATATGTGGAGTAAGCGGATAGCACTAATTCAACATCCAGGATTTTACCTTGCAACATAATGTGAACTTGCAACTCAAGTTCAAGACCAGGTCACTGCTGTGCTGCCCCAGATGGGCCCTCAGCAACAGTAAGAAAGAAAAACTACAGAAATGAATGGTATGGAAAACATAAAGTGGCATTTACAAGGTTGATGGGTCAAAAGGAAATACAAGAAGGAAACTTAAACAGTTGGATTCATACAGTTGAATGTGAAACAATTTGAAAATTATGAATTGTGACCCTGAGATTTCACTCCTACTGAACAGAAACGCAGCTATAGGGAAAACTTTGAGATACATTCACATTTTAACCAAATCCCAAATTGTATCAATGCAATCTCAGAGATGTTGTACTCTGCAGTTCTACTGTAAGCTACAGAAGTGTATGATTAGAGCAGTGGTTTGCTTCTGAACGACATAGTGCTGAACCGAAGTATTTTCAGGATGACATTAAAGTAAAAAGACAGACATGCGGGCGGTGTTGCTTTCTACTGGCATCACAGCATCTCTGTGTCGTCCTTTGAGGTTTCAGTGCAGCAGCAGGATGGTATGAAACTTTATACTGGTCTACACTGCCACCTGGTGGTCATGTGACCCCCCCACACACACACACACACAAATAGACAACTTTGGCTGTTGATGTGTCTCATAAATGGTCACAAGAGTTTTTTGTTTTTTTTACAGGCACAAACTTTTCATTTCAGCCTGTAAAAACCATCAAAATAATTATTTTCATATGATGACTAGCAGCTGGATAACGCTCTCCACAGTCAGCTGTTCATATCACACAAACCTCTCACTGTTTATATGTTGTGAACTTATTAACTATGTCTATAATGATGGATCAAGGCTCCCTGATTCACTTTGAGCTTTCATATTTCACTGTAGGCATACAGAGTTACGGTAGGAGGGGAAACAAAGTCAATGGACCAGCTTGTGTGAAAGCCGCCCACTGTCCTCTCACCCCTCAGGAGCAGACAGCTGCTTCTGAGTTGATGTGGACCAAACACGCTGGATGTTTCAGTGGCGCTTACCTGCTGCTCACATCATCCACTTTTGATGTGGATCTCCAGTAAATCCCAACGTGCGCCCAGTTAGCACACGTTACATTATCTGCAAACAATGTGTAACTGCTGTATGCTCCTCAGTTTTACCCCCAAGACACTGATTTCCTTTTGCCATTCAGCGCACGTAGTCAAAAAAACTGTAACATGAATAAATAATCTTAAGTGTTTTTTGGATTTTGGATTTGTTTTCTTGTGTTGTGTGCGACTTTAGACTCAGTGTGCCATCTTACCATGGTGCTGTGAACAGCTTGGCCCAGCTCTATGACATGCGGATCAGCTGACTGAGTGTCTGCCACTGTTGGACTGATCTGTGGAGATAAAGAAAAGTCATCCCTTTATTTCTCTTCTACATAATTTACTGAACACACAGATGTTATGTCAATATAATACAGCGGACCAGGCTGCTTTTACTACTTGATTTTATTCCTGTCAAGTCGTACCTTCTTCATGTTATTTTATATGGTAAATGATGTTGTGGTTTGTAAGAAATACACCACATAAGCTTGTATATCACTTTGGTTTTAGAAAAGCTTCACTGGTATTTAATCATTCCACACAGGACTCAGCACAGGCTTTAATAACTTCATAAAAATAACATATGGATCATTTTCATTAAAGAATTTGAATATGAAGCTGAGTAAAAACTGAACTGACCTGAATGGCGGTGGACTGTGAGTGATGAAGGTGGGGTGATTTAGGGTGGATGTCAGACAGGTGAGGTGGGGGATCAGGGGTGGACCGCCGGCTGTGCTGTTGCAGAACATCCTGGTAGGATTTGGTGTCAAAGTTTGTCCTCCACATCAGCACCTAGGGAACCAAAGGACCAGCACAACATCTATGATCCAAGTCCTTCATACTTTCTTCCATAGAAACTAAAAAGGACAACCTTGAAGTTACAAGCTGCTGAGAGTTATGGGGAACACAGAGTCATTATTGAGCCACGAAACACCAACCTGACCATCAGCTCCCCCCGAAGCAAAGAGCTCTCCAGCCCTGGAAAAGGTTACTGCGATTACAGCACCCTGAAAAAACACAGCACACACTGTTAGTGAATAAAAACTCACCCTGTCAACCGGGACTGCCTATACTGTCTGACAATGTCTGACTGGTGTCTGTGGGCGAACTGAGCTGTGCAGTAGCACCACCTTGTGTCCATGGAGGGTGTAGATGAGGCGTCCCTCCAGCAGGTCCATGATCTTCACAGTGCTGTCACTTGAACCAGTGATCAGGTAGTTGTTTGATGGGTGGAAGGAAAAGCTATTGATTCCTGCACTGTGCACTGATGCAGGAAGGTACAAAAAATGCCAGACAGACAGACAGACAGACAGACGGACACACACACACACACACACACACACACAACACACACACACACACACACACACACACACACACATTAAAAGTAATTCACTCAGGATAATGTGCAAACTAATTTCTTAGCTGACAAACTGGAAATACAATTACAGGATCTAGGAGGAGATATATATCATTAATCAAGCTCTGACATTTTCACATACCCTGATAATGCTGAATCAGCTTGTTGGTCCGTAGATCCCAGAGTTTCAGTGAACTGTCAGCTCCTGCAGATGCAATACAGGTGCCGCTGGAGTTGAAATCAACAAACGTTGCTGATCTGTAATAAACCAAAACACTCAGTGGAGTCAGTGACCTGCAGCAGGTTAACAATCTACTGTGCAAATAATACACAGCAATGCCACCCATAGGAGAAACAGAGCAATAACTACGCTAAATCTCTTACTGTAGCTTTTACATCAATTTTGTGACACCTATTTTTAAAATTTCTAAATTCTGTTCAGTGATGTTTTTGTCTTTTGTAAGAAATCAGAATCTACATTGTACACCTCTAGTGATTCTACTGTTTGGAAATGTACAAAAAAGGAAAAAAAATATATTGCTCAGAGTGGAAGTACAATTACATTAAAAAAATGTATTTAAAACCTAAGAAGAGTAACAGGACACTCAAGCAGGTTGTTTCTGGTACTTACCCTCCATAGTCGGTGAAACAGTTGATGCAGTGTTTGGTGGATGTGTCCCAAAGCCGAACTGAGCGGTCGTCCCCACAGGAAGCTATGAGCCGCCCATCTGGAGAAAACCTGCAGGAAGCAACAGACAAAAAAACAAAGCATGATGTACTGTTATACAGTTACACATACCTACACAGCCCGGCTGTGAAGACCGGCAGATTATTGATACTGATTCTGCACATGAAACAGCACAGAAAACAAATAGAGTTCAACTACATGGAAATGTGCATATTCATTGCCTATATATGTAAAAATTATTCAAATAAAAATTCAGTTTGTTTCGGAGTCCTTCAGCAGGTAAGACAAAAAGATAATTTCACAATGTAACTATATAATAGAAATCAAGCTTTTTTCACCTTGATTTCTAATATGTAATTTATACACACACACACACACACACACACACACACACACACACACACACACACACACATACGCATACTAATGCTGTAGCTAGAGAGGGTGCTGACAGTACCTGGCACAGCGCACCCAGTTCGTGTGCAGGTTGAGGGAATAGACGAAGCTCTGTCGGTGCACGCTCCACACTTTGACCGACTTGTCATCAGACGCTGTCACCAGTCTCTGGCCATCCTGGGAGAAAGCGACGCTGCGGATGGTGGCAGTGTGAGCTTTGAACACTGTTGACTCTCCTTTCCTTTGTGACACACACAAAAAGAGCAACTAATTTAAGGCCAAGCCTATGTCAGTCGGCAATATATGTTTTCTATTTTTTTTTGTTTTAGATGTCATATCACTGCCCACTTATTGTACTTAGTGAACAAAAAAAGTCCTGATTAAAGCAGTAAAAGGGACTTTGGAAGCCTACATGGAAGGTGTCCACAGTCGGACTGTTCTGTCCTTGGAGGACGTTGCCACCAGGTTACCAAGCGGGGAGAACTGCACCCCAGTGATAACATCTTGGTGGCCAACAAATCGGAAGGCCCTTGCCTTGGGAGCCAGATTCCAGATCATCAGGCTCTTATCCACTGACCCCGAGGCTGCAGGAAGACAAAAGAAAGATGAATAGACAAATTTCAGTCAAAAATTACAAAATACTGTAAGTTTTGGTCACTAGAATCAGTATAGTTCCCCTGCAGGAGAACTGTAGTAGATTTAACTACTGGTACTCTATACAAAAGGTTATTAAAGTAAATAAAATTAACTCCCTCCCCAAAATTGGAGTCATAGGTTAAACTTCTGGAAAGGTCAATGAGTTCATCAAGAGCAACAGCCCACCTTAGGGTTAGAGTAATGTGAAAGTTCATAAAACTTTATAAAAAGTTTATGAAGGCAGATGAATAGACAAAAGCTGCTGTGTATTGTCAGTTAGTCCCTGCTATGTACAGTATGTTGAGCATGATAATGACTGCCATTTCTATACAGCTTTACCTGTACTATAGGGCTTAACATGCTCAACTGTGTAGCTTACATAAAGAGTTGCATGATTATTACTAACTCACTATATACTCTACTATTACTACTGACAAATAACATCTGAAGATCATCTGTACATTTGTAATGCTTATAGCATCAGCAGGTATTACCCAGTTGTTTGCAGTTTGGACTGAAGTCTGCACAGGTGACAGCATCTTTATGCCCCTTGAAGTGTCTCTCTAGGGTGGGATCCTCCTGCAATGACAATCTCAGAAGTTTTAATGGTCGAAATTTTGTTTGAAAAAAGTTTAGAAAGGGTGTGGTGGTTGAAGGAGGAAGCCTTGAGCACTGTCTTGAGCCTTGAGCACTGAAAAAAACTGTGTTTCACCTCATAGTTGTACCATAAAAAGCTCTAAAGAAATAAGTCTGCACTATGGTTGGAGGTGTGTTGCTATAGTGCAGGGCTGGGCAGGGACGTGCTTTGGGACACTGCCAACCTGACATAGTGTCAGTGTTTACATATAGCATTAAAGAGACATTACACCGAGCAAAAACCTCAAGAACTGGAGGACGTCACTTAAACAGCGACCAACAAGCAAGCAACAAGCAAACTATACTGTAACGACTTAACAGAGAAGACCCAAGGTGTTTTAGACAGCCCCAATCACCAAATCCTCTTAGCAGAGAGGCAGCTAGCAAACTCGCCGACTCAGCTACCATTAGCATCGGTGTACGTTTTCAAAGCACACACACTTCCCTCATTTGCCTTTATGAAAGTGTCATTAAAAGAAATAGACTTACCAAAACAGACGCCATTGTGGGCATTTGTTGTCTTTACAGACCTAATGTTGTCGGGGGGAAAGTTGTACCGCCTTCCATTACTGTCAAACAGTGCGCCTTCAACAACTGTCTCAGACCTGACCTGTCGAACCCAGATACCGCGGTGTTCCGTTCCGCAGTCTTTCAATAATATTACCTGACTTTTAATTTCGTTAATGCTAATTTAAAAAACTGACTTGTGTCTTTGCAATACCACGCAAACAGACCCGCTATTTCTACCGCTAAATAACTAGCCACCTGTGGTTTGATCTTGTGGCAGAGAAGAGAGTGGTGCTGCGTTCAGGAAGCATAATAAAATGGGTAGATACGAGAATTAAGAAGCCCGTCGCCAAATATATGGAATATCAGCAAAATTCGATTCAAATAAAAACAAACTAAGAAAACAAAACATAAATATTAGGTTATGGCATTTGATGAATACGAGCGATCAGAGTTTGCGATCGCCAAGTGGCTGCCAACAGGCCAGGAACTTCAGCTATGTTATCACCCAAGGTAGTTCCCGTTATTTTTAGGTAACTTGAATGTAACATGTCATGAAGGTGGAGCGTCCTCTGCTGCTTAGCAACTAGCCAGTCATATCATTTGCTCTGGTGGGAAAGGGCGCAGTATCAGCATCACTGATTGGTCCATGCAAATGAACTGACGAATCAGCGGCGAGACTGTTAAACTTGGAAATTGATGTTTGGTATTTCGGTTTGAAAGGATGTCGCTCAATCGGGGTATCGGCAGTGTGGAGGTAATGCTAGTAAAATGACAGCTTTAGTTATTTTATGTACCTGCTTACTGCCAATCGTGCATTATCGAGCATATCATGTACTGTGAATAAAGCGTGGGGCCAACAAAAGCAGACGTAGCTTTCCTAGCTAGCTAGCTAGTTAGCTGTCATCAGTGTTAAGTTACCATATCAACAGTGCACCTGTAAGGATGATAACGTCAGTTAAATAGGTTAGTTGCTCTTTCTAAAAGCTGTGGGAAGTCTAACTTAAAAAACTTTAACTTTTGTTACCAATTCATTCCTTCTGTTTATATAGCTAACGAAAATCAACGTTGTCTCTTTCCTTTCAGTACATGACAAAAAGAATACCGAAAAACGCAAAGTATCAACATGTCAAAACACGGTTGGACACAGGTACCTTGTCCAGATACACTGTCCTTACCCACAATAATACATAAGCCAGTGCCATCTCACCTATACATGCATTTTGCCTCTTAAATACATTGTTGTTATGTTTCATTTGGTAGGATGCAGCCTTACGAAGTATATGGAAAGACTGGAGGACATTAAAAAAAGTGAGTAACTTGTTTGAAAAGGGAACCAGGAGTGGCAAGGAATATACTTTAATGCCCCAGTGTCCTTGTATTAAATTATACAAAACAGTTTCCGCTCTGTGCAGAGGTGAACAGGTGTAACACTCACACATGATTCAATCCCAGCAAACTAATCCCTCCTAAGGTTCTTTTTCTTAGAGTAAAGATGGTGAGAATTGTATGCTGTACACTTAAGGGGATATTTTTTCAACTTGGCACCTAATTTTCCCATGGATCTTTGAGTTTCTCTTTGCTCTTTGCCCGTGTACTTCAAGAGGTAAACCAAAGAAGTCCTAACCCACTGATATTTCCCAGTTAAATAAGTTCTTTGTGGGCACAATTATTCCTCTGTGGGACTGGATGCAGACTTTGGGGCCATGCTGCTCAGGTGCCAGCAAGGGTGTTTGAGAAAGTTTGAGCTAGTGAGGTCACAGTGTGCTTAATACAAGTATCATTAGCACTGATAAAACTGAGTCTGAGCAGCCTGATTTTGGTGAAGTTGAAGGTGTTAGCTTTGGCTGGAAGTTAGCATGGGAACAGACAGGGAAGAGCTGAGGTGTGGTGAAGCAGTAGAGGTGGATCAGGAGAAGGAGGACCCAGGTGAGTTGTATATAGTACGGTTTCATCATGCAATGGCTGATGTAATTATCACTATTATTAGACCATTGGTTAAACATTTAATGTGCAAAGTTATCATCTTCAGCTACAGTGGTCATTCTAAATTTGATATATGAATGCTGTCTTCAGGGCTGTGAGCCTAATTCTTCCTACAACCGTTATTAGATTTTTCTTTTTTCCTTTTTCTCAGATTATAGATATCGTAAAGATGAAATCTTCAAGCGGTTAAAGGTGTCGACATTTGCACAACTGGTAGGCATCCTTGGTTTTTTTCTTGCAATACTGGAACATCCTGCTAGTTGTATGTTGTAGTAAATGGAAAGTTCAGCCCACAGCTATTTTTGTGGCTTATATTTTGGAGGTGACTGAATGAATGCAGTGAGAAAACCTGATCCGTTTACAGTGCTTAATAATTGATAGTCTACTTGTGTGAATAGTTCCGGACAGACAGCTCTAACAAACCATTTAGCTTGGTTTGTTACCTTCATTTACTCTCCAGGATGCCATTCTCGTTGCATTTTGCTTCCAATTTCTTAGCAGTTTTTCTTGCTAGTACAAGTGTTGTTGATTTCCAGACTTGTTTTTCTCACCAGATCCTTCAGGTAGCCTCAGTGTCAGACCTGAATGAAAGTGAGAATGACGGCCCAGAAGGTAACACAACTGGCAACATTACTTATTCACTTAACATTATTAAATATTATTCATCTTCATCTTCATACAAATTTGGGTCATTCACATTACTTGTACTGGACATACCATCAAGTATGTTAAATGGATTTAAGTCTCTAACAGCAGGTGACAATCTGTTAATTTCCCTCTCCCACTCATTTGCAGACGGTGTGTCAGTGATGTCTGACGCGGACTTGGAGTGTCTGTCTGAACACACCTACGGCTCCATAAAGGTGTCACCTCTTTCAGATCGCCAGGATGCAGGTGACGCCAGGGATATCTGCTACACTGCCAGGTCAACACTGCTAAGGTACTATACAGCTTAGAACCCCTGAAAAAGCCTTACCCCACACACCATATTACTCACTGTTTGGTTCACAACCTTTATCCAAAATCCAAAAGAATGGTTTGTTTGCAACCACAGTAGCTGGTAAGTTACATCTACAAATTCTGGAGGTGTCAAAGGGGTCAGTTCCCCCACATTACATGTCCTCTACTAGTATCTTGCCATGCAGATGGTCAGGTTTTGGTTTTATGTTTCCAGGTTTTGTCTCAGAAATCTGCAACCAGTATCTAACTGAGAAAATTAATTTTTGTAATCCTTGATCACTTTTTTTGGGCTTTTGCTGCATTGTATACATAATAGCTATAAAGTCTTTAACACCTGTACAGTGTTGCAAATACTCCTTAACACTCAGGCACCCCAGCATCCAACAATTATAATCCCTAATCACAAGAGCACCAGTAACCCTACACCCAGCATATCTGTGTGTCTGTGCCCCAACATACTGTACATCCACTTTTTGTCCCTGAAGACATCTGCCTGTCCTACACGCCCACCCTCCTGTACACCGCACAATAACCTCCCTCAATCTGTTATAAGCGTCCCCTCCTGTCACCTGCCCCCCCCCCCTCCAGCTTCAACTGGAACCCCAGGAGTGTAACTCTATCTGGGATCTCTCCGGGGGGGGGGGCAGACTGGGCCGCTTTAATGGCAGAGCTTTTAGGTCACGTTCACCTTGTGGGTAGGGCAGACTGAGAGAGGAAGTAGGGCAGCACTGGACTGAACCTGATTCACAAGGGGGAAGTGGTGTGTGTCTACAGTTGTTTGGCTGACTTCCATAACAAGATGTGCTGTAGTGAAATCAGTGGGGGTAATGATATATTTTGATTATCAATTTATTGTTTCAGTCATTATTTTTTCAACCAAAAATGCCTCCATTCACAGGTTGCAGCTTCTCAGATGTGCAGATATAATGATTTTTTTTTTTAATATTACTTTTAACATATTTATTTTCAACATAATATTGTACTGTTATTTTGAAAAGCACAACTTCAAGGACTTCAATAAATGGTTTAATGATGGAAAACTATGACAGATATAAGATAGAATAAGACTATTTGAATAGTCCATTTCAGAAAAAAGAGAAGAAATCAGACTAGATAACACCAGCCTCTCACCTTTGACCCCTCACAGTGTTATCAGTGGCGTGGGAGAGCTGAACCTCGACAGGAACAGTCACAAGTTGGAGAATGAGGTGTCCAACCTGGAGCTGGCTGACAGACCTTACCCTGACTGCCCCTACCTGCTGCTGGACGTACGGGACCGCGACCAGTATGAAGGCTGTCACATTATCAGCGGTACGTTGCAAGAAAATGAAACTGAGTTGTCAGTCACCGAATGGAAAAAAAAAAATTTATCAGCCATGTTTTTTTGGTCTTCCGTACAGCACAAAGTTTCCCCTCTGCCACGCTATCTCGGACAATGAACCCCTACACCAGAGAAGTGCTGGAATATGTATCCTTGAATAGAAACTACACAAAAACGTTCACCAGTCCTCTTCTTTAGAACTGCAGTTACGAATGATTTTTGTCTCGTATGAACTTAACCCGCCGTGTGTAGAAAAATGCAGCAGGGAAGATCATCATTGTGTATGATGAGGATGAGAGAATAGCCAGCCAGGCAGCCACCACCATGTGTGAGCGAGGATTTGAAAATCTGTTTATGCTGTCCGGAGGTAAGATATCGTTTCACTCAAGTTGTTTAATTTACTTCCTTGAAAAGTAATCTAATCCATAAAGATTATCAGTGCTATATGGTTGTAGTCGTCAGTGGGACTAGAGCTAACATTTGAACGATGGGATTCCCCAGGAAAGCATTTTATGGGAATATAAATTGCCAAAATGCTGCCTTTCGTGTCCAAATGTATTTCACCATAATTTAATAGTAGTCAACTCATGCAAAATGCATTTCACTCATCTATAATGTTAAACTAAAATAAAAAAGAAAGATATTTATATATTAGAAAATATTTGAAGCCATCACTGTTGCAGGTTCAGTGTCTAAGATGAGCTATCATCCCACTCTGCCGTCCTCTCCCAGGTCTCAAAGTAATCGCTCAGAAGTTTCCAGAAGGGATGACGACGGGCTCCTTCCCAGCCTCGTGCCTCTCCACCCCCGCGTCCCTGAAGGGGAAGAAGAGCTCCGTGCAGCAGCAGCAGCAGCAGCAGTCGGCAGAGAAGAGGTTGCGGTTTTCATCAGACGAGCTGATCAAGATCCAGGAGCAGCTGGAGGAGATACACATCCCATGTAACAGTAAGACCACGCCGTCAGAAACTCTCAAACACTCGGCCTTCCTGTTGAAAATAAAAGCAGTGGTAAGGGATTGTTTTAGATGGCCGTGATTTCCTCATGAGATGATTATTTATAGGAAAGTCCCCCTGGAAAAAAGTATGGAATAGTAGTAAATAGAGACAAAGTTGTGAAACAGTTATTTGAGTTTTGTTTGTTGTGTAGAGTTAATTTCATTTATGTGTTGTTGGAAACTTTATTCTCCACGTCTGCAGCTGACATGCTGTGCACAAAGACGCTATCAATTAACAGGATATAATTGATTATGAATTTATCACTTGAACTTTTTCTTGTGGAAGCTACAAATGTCTCACCATTTAATTTAATATCCTTCACTATCGTTTACGTGTTTTGTTTTTTTTTCTGCAGGTCGTATGTCCAGCCGCATGTCCACCATCAGCTCCCAGTCTAAAACATCCAGCAGTCAGAGTCGACAGAGTTCCTCCACCGCAGGGAGGGACGGCACCAGGGTTCAAAGCAGCAGACCCTGGAAATAACCCCTCCCACCCTCAAACCACAGTCAGACGTACACAAACAAACGTACCTCCAACACAAAGTCCATTTATTTCAGGGTCCGCTCCATCCCGTGGTCCCATCTGCAAAATCATTCCCCACAGTCAGAGGTGGACAGGAAACCCCTCAACTGCTTCATTACAGCAACTAGAGATATTTTCCCGAATCTCACGTGTTTCTGGCGCCGTCCACCATCTTTCCTCTGACGCAGAGGCGGAATATTCTTCTCAAGTTTTGTGTTTTTATGTTTAGGAAATTACTGCACACACAGCCTGGGAAGTAATAAACACTACGCAACGATAAAGAAATTTACAAATAATCTTCATCTTCACATTTGGAGATTTATGTCCGACTGTAGTATTTTCCCCTTACTAGTTTTTTTTTCTTTATTTCTTAAAATATTTAATAAATTGTGTACGTTTGCACGGTGCCTCATCTGTGAATCTGAAAACTGATGGATCTGATTGCACTCAAATTCCTTTTTCACCCCAGAATGAAATTCAAATTGTGATTTTTTTTTTTCTTTTTTCTATTATAACTTCATTATTTCCAGACAGCTCACGTCTCATTGCTCCATCAGTATAAAAGCCACCGAATAAATGACATTCCTAGAAGACTTAGAATTTTATCGCTGCAGACATTAGAGTTGAATGTTGATAACATGAAGGGTATGCTGGGGATTTCTGTAGTGCATGAAGTGTATTGTTTGTATGAATAATGTTACAGAGCTGGATCCATTTTGTAAAAAGAAGAGTTGTGCTGTATTTTTGTAAAATGCGTCATACTATCTTATTATAATTCCTTAACTGACAGTGCACCAACAGCCTTTATGTGCAACTTACACACTAATGTTACTGAGACTGGTTTGTTTGTTGTTTTTTGCCTGTGTGTGTGTGTGTGTTTGTGTGAGGATCAGAGTACTGTACGTTGTGAAACTGAACGATTGAGGCCTTCACACAGATCGCAGCGTCACTGAAGGAAGGAAACGGACGTTTGGTCGCGCAGCACTTCAGATCCCCCAGATACATTTGAAATACAGTATTGCTAATTTGTGGCCTTTTGACTTGATTCACTCACAGTCACCTATGAAGTGCATGGAATGAAAAGATGGATCTCTTTTTAGTGATTAATGTTGTGTTTTCATCATCAGTCTTAACCAGCTGATCTCATGATTCTGTCGGTAAATTAATGTTTAACAATAAAGTAGATGATTGTTGTGAAATGATGAATATCAAAATCTGAGTTAAAAAAGGGAAAAAGATGAAAGCCTCTTGGAAACAGGTGGAAACTCTGATTACACTTTTAGACTTGTAGTTTATTTTTGTATCCACAGTGACTCAGCCCAAAGTGAGGTCAATATAATTTATTTTCTTCCACCCAGTGTTGGATATCTTTATAAATTCAAATGGGATTGGCATGAAAAGTGGCAGGATCAGAAATATCAAACAAGACAGAAATAAAGTTTCACTCTGTGCCACACCCAAAGTTTATGGTGAGAAAGGCAGAAGAAAAAAGTGTGTAACATTCTTTGAATTAAAAAGACCTACAGATAATAAAAGACTTTTCTCCAGTGTGCTGTTTTATTCATCTGTTAGTGGTTTTTCCATGTAGTATAATGATGATGGTGATATTAGTTTTGAGAGAAAGGTAACAGGTGACATTTGCCCATTTTAGTATGGGTTCCTGTTGGTGTGATCCATGATGGCCATCAGAGCCAGCCAGGTCTCCCTGGCGGTGGGGATGATCTGATTGGCTGGCAGGATGAAGCCGTAGCGACCGGTGTCCCTCAGCTCAAAGGTGTAGGAGTACTTGATGCCCTGGTTGTAGGTCCAGTCAATGGTGCCACCACTGGCTTGGTCTGCAAGTGAAACGGATCAGGGGACAATCAGATAATTATCTGTAGAAGGAGTTTGGTGCTGCACTAGTGGAAAAGAATGAAAGAGACGATATGGCAGACAGCGCACACTGCTTTTTTTTTTTTTTTTTTTACTACACTACCTGTGGACTACAAACGTGTTAAAAACAAGTTTCCTGTGTCAGAGTCAACACGAACTCTTGCACTTAACACTACTGATGTTAACACATACCCACATGACAACGTCTCCAAGCTGCTGTTTTTGTCAAACCTAATATAGGTACAAATGTTGTTGCAGTGTTTTGCAGATTTGTGACTTTATTTTGAAGCTTTTGAGTACTTCAGCACTGTGCAGGCCCGATAACACATCACCTAAATCCCTGTGCTGATAATCAGTCACTCTGCTAAACTGTATTCTGTAATTTCTATAGTCATATTCTAATAGAAATAAAAGAAATTATATGCGTTATGTGCAACACTTACAGATGGTGTTGATGATGCTGCCATATCTGTACCTAGTACCATACAGGGAAGCCAGGTCACTGATGGCCTTCTTAGCCAGAGCGTGCTGTAGAGAGAGAGCACCATGGTATCACATGAATATCTGTTCATATTTTCTCATATTGATTTTGCATATTCTAACATTTCCATCACCACATTGCCCAGTTTGATCTTGCGAACCAGAACAGTGCAGTGAATAAAGTGGTGGTGGTTTTTACCAGCTCGGCCTGGTCCTTGGCTGGGGTCCTGGTGTAGCCGTAAGGATACAGGAGCATCTGGGAGTAGGAGTGGATGGAGATGAAGGCCTTGAAGTTGCCATGGGACTTCACAAAGTCCACGATGGACTTGACCTCGGACTCGGACTCAGCCCTGGGTCCACGGTAGGTCTCGGAGCAGGGTTGGCCGCTGGCACCAGGTCCTACACAAGACAACAACATTTAGAGGAACTGCAAAGACATGTCGCTGTCTACAAAACAGCTTCTAAATTAAGATAACTGAGGTATGAAGGATGGATATTATAGCAAAATAAATAAATGTAAAAAATACAGAAATCTTTTTTTTCCCCATTAGTGTTTTTACTTTGCATTTATTTATGTATCTAATTATTTATACTGATGTCATTTTTCATCCCTCATAGACCATAGTGTGATTCAAGCACCAAAATATTTGTTATTTATTATTATTATTATTGTTTTGTGTCTCATGAGATCATCCTGTTTAAAGCCACTTTGCTGCCACCTGGTGGCAGCTTTAAGAATGACACTTGAAGACAGTAAAGCTCCACAAAAGCAACAGCTACAGAAGTAGGCGAGGTGATTATTTAAATACATTTCATTTGCTCCAAACCGTAACAAAATACCAAAATAACATAATATCTTATGACTTCAGGAGGTTTGGAGCTTTAAAAAATGATCACTGAGAATGACATTGGATGTAGATTCCAGTGACGAGGGGGAAGACGTTACCTCCAAAACCAGCATTCCAGTTCCTGTTGGGGTCGACTCCGACACAGTTAGAGCCAGAGTTGGGCTTCCTGGTCTTGCGCCACATACGGTTCTGGAAATGTCAGAGTAAGTCATCACAGTATTTGTTTGATGTTTGTCCACTTGTCCACTGATTATGCTTCTTAATATTTTATCATTGCATGTATGTGCTTGTGACATTAGTATTTGATCTGTCTTTGCATTGCTTTTCTGAGAGTGTTTGGTCATTGATATTACCATCGCTACCAATTATGACTTCTGTGTAACTGATATTGAGCTACTATTCTAATACATGTTAACATACATGATGAAAAACTGATAGGAAATGATTGTAAAACCTAAAAACGTACGCTGTTGTGGGTGTAGTAGTAGCCATCAGGGTTGGTCACCATCTCCAGGAAGATGTCCATCTGGTCGAGGATGGCGGTCAGAGCGGGGTCACGTCCATAGTCAGTCACAATCTGATGACAGAAACGTACAGGACACAATGTTCAGTGCAGCAGGTGAATGGTCAGAAGCTGCAGAGACACAGAAGAAAAACGTATTATCTATCGATTATCACCTTCTTGGCGAACCA
Organism: Seriola dumerili; assembly: GCF_002260705.1. NCBI lineage: Eukaryota > Metazoa > Chordata > Actinopteri > Carangiformes > Carangidae > Seriola > Seriola dumerili. The sequence goes on from NW_019174352.1 coordinate 2,478,068, forward strand.
GGTGCCGCTGGCCTGAGTGACCCACTCTCTGGAGTGGATTCCAGTGTCGATCCAGATGGCAGGACGGTTGGTTCCACCGGTGCTGAACTAAGACAAAGAAAAAGTTTCAAAAATTTAATGCAAAGAATAAGTGATAAAACAGAACATGTATTTTGTGTTATAATATAATATATACTGTTTTTCCCATTCTCAACCTGTGTTTAACTTAACTATGGTGCCTTGTGAAACACATTCATTTGTTTCATTTAGGGTTTTATTTACCTTGAGCACATTCAGGGGACGGCCCTCGTAGCTGCGACCAATCACAATCTTGCTGACCATGTTGGGATTCTCAGCCACCAGCATGTCCTGGAAGCTGTAGATCTAAACCAGACACAAAAACCGTGATCATAATACATGAGCATCAGTCAAGTAGAGTTTGTCATTTTTCTGTTTTGCACTGTCCTGTCTTTAGCGAGTAAAAATCTGTTTTTGAAGTGTTTTCTCAGGTTGCAACGTAATTATCCAGTTTCTATGTATTTACGAGTGAATCATGCTTTTACAGTATAACAGTTGGCAGGGTGAGCGTGCATGTACGTACCTCGTTGATGGTGTGGTACCTGGAGAAGTCAAAGCTGTCAGTGTTTCTGGGCTCAGCGACGCGAGCAGCAGAGTCCATCTCCTCCTGCTCCTCGTCCAGCATCACCTGAACACCAGTGAACAGTGATATCGGTCGGATTTCAGTCCGACATGGGGGAAAAAGCAAAGCCGGCTAACTGCTGTAATTGTCAGGCTGTTTGCAGGTCTCTTACCTGCAGGTCCTCAATCATGATGGAGTACTCGATCTCCTGGGTCTCCAGGTAAATCTTGGTGGACTGCAGGCTGTGGAAGGGAACTCTGACGTCCACAGGAGTGGCCGCCTCAGTCACACCCCTCCAGAAGTCCAGCTGAGAGAAAACACAGGTATCATACAACTAATTAAGTCCGGTTATAAAGAAAGGGTTGTTGCTTATTTAAAACTTTGCTCTTTCATTTTACTTTCCATTTTTATTTATATAAGTATTATCAGTGAGTGACAGATGACCTCGAACTCGATTATGTCCTCCAGGTCCTTGATAAGAGCCAGCTGGACCTCATCCTTAGGAACAATGCGAAGCACCTGATGCCTTCAAAAGAGAACCACAATGTTTTACAACTTTTTACTCAACTCAAGTTTTCAAGAGAGAAGTTGGCACACATGGGGTGAAGTAAGATTTCTCGAGGCTGGTTCTGCTTATGCAGAAGATGTAACATTAGGACGGAGCGATGATTTATAGTGATCGAGTTATAAAGATTGTAGTATTGTAGTACTCTTCAGCCACCCAATGGGTTAGTCAGTAGAAACTCATGCTGTGCATCCAAACACCGCTCAAACCAAAAGAACTTTGAATTCTAGTGCCTAAAGTTTCCAGATTTATTGGGCTTGTCTTGGTTGTGAATATTTCACAAACAGACAGTTTCAATGAAAAGCAGCAGCAAGCAGAATATCAGACAGTCTTGAGTAAGATTATTAACAACCTTAAAGCTACTAAAGGGAAAGTAAAGAGGGGAAACTGTCTATTAACTAGTTAAAGAGTCTAGATGAGTGTATAAAAATCAATGAATCAGTTTATAGTTTATGCATGCATTCAATTAAAAAAGGGAAAACAAAGAAATGTTATTGTAGGTAATGCATATATACATACAGTGGACTGACCCACACACAGCAGTGAGAGGCCTTTGCAGGTCCACTTACCCCTCAAACGTTTCCTTGCCGAGAACGGCCACGAACAGCGCGGCGAATGCGAGCAGCCCCCTCATCATGACCAGCAGTGTGAGACCAGCGGGGCCCATAACAGGCTTTTATGGCCGAGTGTCTCGGGTCACATGTCCAAACCACGACCTTGCTCAAGGTGATGGAGGTGTGTCAGCAGCTGCTTCCTTTCCCACTTCGGTCTGGAGATATCAAACCAAAACTTGCACCACGCACCTCAGTGATTTTGACATTTGAAGCTTGGTTCAGTTTTTGAGGTCTGCTGGCGTCGGACTGGTTCTGTGTAGGATCGTATGGAGAGAAAAGTTCTCATTACTAATTAACCTTTTGATTATTTTTGCAGCACTGATTAATTCGCTTAGTTTAAAACAAAATGATAATAGTGGGAAAAAAATAAATAAATAAAAAAACATGTTCATCACAAGTTCCCAGTTTCAATGTGACATCTTCAAATTACTTGATTTGTCCAACACAAAGTCCAAAACCCAAAGCAATTAGCAAACAGCTAATCCTCTCGTTTGTGAGGATTGGAAACAGAATGCTTAATAAATAAAGCTGTTTATCAAAATTCTTATATTCATTTCCTGCTCAGCAGCTCTATTCATTTACTAATAATTTCAGCACCGATAAAAACCATGTCATTATATAAAGAACTTTATGGCACAGAAAAGGGTTCTAGCAGCTATAACTAATAGAAACACAAATCTTTTCCTCCTTTTTATCAAAAACAGGGTCGTTTTATTGATCTTTTGTTGTTTGCTGTAGGTCATTGGTTCAACCGGGGGGCCGACAAATGAAATTAAATGGAAAAAAATATCAAATAATATATCAAATATAAATAATGTTTTTAAATGTTATAAGATGAAAAGATTTTGTCACTTCACACTATTTTTTTTTTCCTTGAATTAAGACCTATCACTGTGATAAGCCAATGATAGGAACTTTTATGTCATCACCAGCCAGATTACATCATGTACTTATTTGCTATCTCAGTCTGATTACATCCACGGCAAAAACTGAAGTACGAAAATGATCGAGAGACAGACAACAACAAGTCATCTTTCCCGTCTACACGTTTCCTCTGCTTTCAGTTCAGTCCTGAATGTCCCATTTTTATCATTAAAATAAGAAGTGCTGTGATATTTGGCCTCTGTATTGTTATGGTGTTGGATGTGAGCCGCCAACACTGCTCTATAATCCCACCAGGAAAATAAAAGAACTGAGCAGTCGACATGATGTACTGATTTACTTTCCGTTTACAGAAAGGTGGACTCTTGCTGCTCAACAAGAAAACATGGCCGTCCACTGTGCGTCTCGGCTTCCTCTTTGTTGCTGTTGCAGCAACACTGCACTCAGGCTGCAGAGAGGCTTCAACAGGCTAAATGTAAACCAGCTGCTGGGATCCATGTACTGTGAGCTCTACATGTTACAAACACTTCCAGACATGAGACAACTTGAGATGTCAGAGTGCAAAAATTCACATCTGGTGCTTTAGCAGCGTTTTATTTCAAAAATGAGGTATCCACCCAAAAATGTGATGCCAAAGAGAAAAACTGTCATCAATGTAGAACTCACTTCTGCTACAGAAACATTCACATGACACTGGGTATAGTCACAGAGAGTGTTTGAATGTCCAAAAATGGACATCAGATAACAATTTTCAGCTATTTTCAACACTAAAATCCAATTACTTCCTCAGTTAGACACAGTCTCATGTATTCATTTGAGCATGTAATCATTTAAAGCCAGTTCACATGACAGTAAAAGTAAAGATACTTGATGTTACTCACTAATACGACCTCTCTCCAATGTACATGTCCCCCAGAATCTGCTTGTTAGTCTTATGCAACACACCGCTGATAAGGAACCTGCAGAGGAAAAGTAAAGAGACAGAAGCCGAGCAGAGTCAGGTGTGTGGAAATCACCTGCTGGAGGGTTTCCCATTCACAGAGACTTAAAGTGAAGCAGAGTGTGTTGGTCCACATGTGCTCCTACCTGCCTGGTTAAAGCATCTCTTAACGCTTCAACTAAATGAGTAAAAATTCCTTTGATGTCACTGTGAGACAACATTTTGAGAGTGTATAACTTCCTCATTTTGGTGCATTGTTTTCTGCTGAAACATGTGGTTGGGGGATGTTTGCTGCATGGGAGGGGCAGAATAGAGATCAGTCATAAAAATATATCTTGTGACATACACTGATCTAATTAGATACCATTCGTCAGGAGGTAAAAATAGTCTGACTTTGATAGGAATACAAGAAAAAATATATAGGCTATATATTCAATTATCTACTAAGCAGTTATCAGATGTATATGGAGGAATGAGGGACACTTTGGTTGCCAATAGACCAACAACATTTTTATCTTCTACTGATTTTGGCTGAATGAAGTCTAAAGTAAAGTCTCTGAAGTATTATTATTCACTTGGATGAATAATGGTGGTAAATTTGCTGGAGCTGCTGAGTTTTAGACATTAAAGCTAAACTGCAAAACTGATGGAGAATATAAAATGACATTTGGGAAGGTCTGTGATTGTGTTGTTGTTGCTATACAGAGAAAATATGTGGGAAAAAAAAAAAGGAACGTATTATCTACTAAAGTGATGGAGTCAGAGAGCACAGACAATAGAGACAAATATTTGGGTTGCCAGGTTACTGTACAATGATTGACTAGTAACTATAATGAGAGCACAAACACTGTCTTGGCATGACTTGGACACATAGGGGCACTAGTCAAAACTAAAAAAAGGATGTAGGGAGGCAGCTCTTCGTCAGTGTCACTGTAAAGTCACTATTGTTATAAATGCTTGATCAAGTCCTCAAACTTTTCCCCAAAATAGATCGTCACTGTGCTCTAATGTGACTTACTGGTGGGTTTTGTTGATCTATGGCCCCTTCTGTAAAACATCAGCTCTACTTTTTTAAGTTTAATCAGTAATGGGGAAAGACTGAAGTCGTGGTTAAAGAAAACCTGATGGTAGGAAATGAGATGTTCATTTGAAGTTTCTTTTAAGCTGTTTCAGTAAATGTCCACTGCTGTATTTCTCACAATGTGCACAGCATTGAGTGACATGTCTTGGGGCAGGTGTATTTTCATTTTAGGCCGAAGGTGCCACCTTCAGTCTAAAGCCAACACTAGGCGCTGCCTTAGCGCACAAGAAAATTAAGCAACATTTCATTTTTTTTTTTACCCTCCATCCTACAGGTAGATAAAATAGTAAAAGAGCAGATTAAGGCTTTAAAGGATAGCCAAGTCTGGTTTAAAACAATAGTCTTGTCTCTTGCTGTAATCATGAGTCTCACTATAAATTATATAGAGAGCACATTAGGAAAGACACTTACTGTCCAGTATGAACCAAAGGAATGAGTACAGCCTGAGAACAGTTTCAGTGTTCAGATGAGGACCTGGCTGTTGTTTTCAGTGCACTCATACTGCTGCAGCCACTCTGTCTGGTTTTGCACTGATAAGGTGGGTGTATTTTTAGGTATCATATCATTATTGTTAATTATAACACGGTACAATTTAAAATGCCTTATGATTCATCCATTTTCTGTGTACATGCTAAACGCAGAAAAGCCCGTCTTTACACACAAACACACACACACACACACACACACATCTGTCAGAGAGTTAATAGACACTAAAAAAAACCAAGGGAACTTTTGTGCTACACATGTTCATACCAGAGAGAAGAGATCAGACATCTCAGTGAAGCAGTGTGGCTGAAAAACAGCACATACACTCAATCCAACCCTGCTCTCTGACAGAGAACAGCATCTGCCCTGTTAGGGTGTGTGAGGGCATTATTTCCTTTGAAAAGGCCATCAGCAGGTCACACAGGAAGCTACTAACCCCCAGTTTCTTGTCGCTGAGGCAACAGCAACTTTCAAAAACTGTGAAACAGGACATCACAAAACAAACCAGCGACAGTTTTTATGGTTTGTGTCCAAGGATTATTTCAGGTCCATGCATGAAGTGTAATTCTTCTGCAGTTGTTGTATAATGAGAAATGCCAGCTTGTCATGCCTAATTTCATTGTCCTATTTGCGCTAAGTGCAAATGTATGTGTACGTTCGTGAGCTCGTTGTTCATTAGCGATGCTGCCTAAACGCTGTTAACGCTTTGCATGTGTTATTGTCACACTGAATGAAGATGTGCAATTCAATTCAGTGCACCAAAGCGTCAGTTTGTTGACCCCAATTGTTATTTTGCATTCTTATGAAATTGTTGGATTCATTCATCAATGAACAATGCCAGCAAGCTACCCCCTCCCCTCTGTGTCGCATTCTGTTTGTACCTGTTTTTTTCTCCCCAATTAAAAAAAAAAAAAAAAAAGAAAAAGAAAAGAGGATCAATGAACAATGCCAGTAAGCCAGCTGCTAATGCTAGAGCTAATGAAAATGGGGCGGGGGGTCTATATGCTGTACGTGCACACGTGCTTTGCCACATCATCATTTATGTATTGTATATGATTGTTAGCATTATAATTGTAATCAACATCATTATTGTGGAGAAGCTAATTCTGATGATCAGTACTAATGGAAATGCTAGCCCACCATTTTTATTTGCAATCTATTGGTAGCTGCTAATGCTATCAAGCTAGCACCCACCCCCCTGTGTTCTGCTTGTCTGTTTTTTTCCACAATAAAGAATAAAGAAAAAGTTAATGCTAGCTGCTAATGCTAATGCTATCTACTAATGCTAGCAAGCTAGCCCCCACCCCCTGGTGTTCTGCTTGTCTGTTTTTTTCCCAAAGAATAAAGAAAAAGTTAATGCTAGCTGCTAATGCTATCTGCTAATGCTAGCAAGCTAGCGCCCACCCCTTCATCCCCAATAAAGAATTTTTTTTAAAAATGCTAATGCTAGCTGCTAATGCTATCTGCTAATGCTAACAAGCTAGTGCCCACCCCTTCTTCCCCAATAAAGAATTAAAAAAAAAAATGCTAATGCTAGCTGCTAATGCTAATGCTATCTGCTAATGCTAGCAAGCTAGCGCCCACCCCTTCTTCCCCAATAAAGAATTAAAAAAAAAAAAAATGCTAATGCTAGCTGCTAATGCTAATGCTAATGCTAACGAAAACGGCGGCTAGCTCGCGCCCCCCCCAGCACAGGCATTGCGCCCAGCAAGCAGAGCTAGCCGCCCGGCGGCTAGCTCGCGCCCCCCCCAGCACAGGCATTGCGCCCAGCAAGCAGAGCTAGCCGCCCGGCGGCTAGCTCGCGCCCCCCCCAGCACAGGCATTGCGCCCAGCAAGCAGAGCTAGCCGCCCGGCGGCTAGCTCGCGCCCCCCCCAGCACAGGCATTGCGCCCAGCAAGCAGAGCTAGCCGCCCGGCGGCTAGCTCGCGCCCCCCCCAGCACAGGCATTGCGCCCAGCAAGCAGAGCTAGCCGCCCGGCGGCTAGCTCGCGCCCCCCCCAGCACAGGCATTGCGCCCAGCAAGCAGAGCTAGCCGCCCGGCGGCTAGCTCGCGCCCCCCCCAGCACAGGCATTGCGCCCAGCAAGCAGAGCTAGCCGCCCGGCGGCTAGCTCGCGCCCCCCCCAGCACAGGCATTGCGCCCAGCAAGCAGAGCTAGCCGCCCGGCGGCTAGCTCGCGCCCCCCCCAGCACAGGCATTGCGCCCAGCAAGCAGAGCTAGCCGCCCGGCGGCTAGCTCGCGCCCCCCCCAGCACAGGCATTGCGCCCAGCAAGCAGAGCTAGCCGCCCGGCGGCTAGCTCGCGCCCCCCCCAGCACAGGCATTGCGCCCAGCAAGCAGAGCTAGCCGCCCGGCGGCTAGCTCGCGCCCCCCCCAGCACAGGCATTGCGCCCAGCAAGCAGAGCTAGCCGCCCGGCGGCTAGCTCGCGCCCCCCCCAGCACAGGCATTGCTAAATGGAACCCGACTTTACCCCGACTTAGCCCGCCCGACTTAGCCCCCGACTTAGCCCCCGACTTAGCCCCGACTTCCCTAGCCCCCGACTTAGCCCCCGATACCCCCGACTTAGCCCCCGACTTAGCCCCCGACTAGCGCCCCGACTTACCCGAACCCCCGACTTAGCCCCCGACTTAGCCCCGTTCAAATTAGGCTCAAAATATTTTGAGCTTATAAGTCATGTTTAACAAATAATTCAATATTTGAGTTGCAAATCAAACTTTGTAAAACTGGAAAATAAATCTACATGAAAAATTCAAGTTTGTGTAACATGAAAACAATTGGGCTTGTGGCAAAGAACTTCTATTTTTAAATCTCAATCAAAACTCAACTAATGATCAGTGTGAGGTTAAACAAAGACACAGGGAAAGAACAAAGCTTTTGTGGACATCTGTGTGCAGAGATAAAGAGCAGAAAAACTAAAATCAGTGAGCAACATTCCCAGGTGTTGACACTGACAGAGTACAAATTTGGATCCTTGTCACTTTCAGTGTCACACTGTGGAACTTGACCAGAGTTTCACAGTTTATTCTCTGTACCACACACAGACCGTTGACAAAATCCATTGGCTTCTTTATAAGGGTCTTGTAACCTCACTATCATTTGTGGAGTTTTGATTCAGACTAACAAATACAAATCTCTTTCACACAAGTGCAATTGTTTCACATACGCAAACTTGCATTTCTCAAGCAGATTTATTTTACAGGTTTACAAAGTTTGATTTACAACTACAAACGCTGGAATTATTTGTGAACATCACTTTACAAGCTCAAAATCATTTTGACCCTAATTTGAGCCTAGGTACATGTATAGTTACAGCCAACAACAGTTTTGTTTTTAAAGACATCTAACTAATACACATGTCTCAGCATAAACACGCTATGTTACACCTTACATTTACATGGTAGTTTACTGTTTGTAGAGCTTTGGTAAGTCAAGTGATAAACAGTTGTTACTGAGTAGTTCCTCATTACTCCATCACAATAAGTTCCTTAAATCAGACACAGCAAGTTTCCAAACAAGTATTTTAATTGTAATATTCAAGCCAAATATTAACCACATCCACGTTTTCTGATGCATTCGATATGACGACAACTTAAATGTAATAAACAGAATATCATTTTAACTCATCTTAAACATTTAACTATGATCTGTGTGGAAATGCAATTACACAAAATACAAACTGCTTTTAACAGACTTACCTTTTCTTGCCTGAGGTGGATTCTGCCATCCCTGTGAAAACACAAGGAGGAAAAATAAGGACATGTTGAGCAGCTCCTCTTTTCACTATGAAATGTTTGAGGCATTCTAAGGGCTTCAGAACATAAAAGATGCATCATCATCATCATCCATTTAAACCTCATTTAGCATTTACTGTATTAAAAACAAGACTTTAAGAATAAATGATACAGGTCAAGAAGTTGTAGAAGAAATTCATATATATAAACAAACACATTAGTGGTGAGGCAACAGACACTGGAAGAGGAAGAGCTTCTGTGAACACATACAAAGCACAAAACTAAAACTTGTTGCTCAAAATTCCTGCAAGTGTGTGACAATGAGGTTACAAGTAGAATTTAAATTGGGGTCTGAATACTTGTAACCTTCATACACTTGCAGATTTATGAAGGCAAGGGCACATGACACATATGGGCCTTGGCAGGCTATAGCAGCATGAGGAGAGATGATGACATCACAAAGGCAGACTCAGAAAATAAAGGTTTATTGCCAAGTAGGTTTTCACTTACTACACCAAGTCAAATATTTTGTATCTAATTAACATATTCATAGGAAATAAAAGTAAAATACTACAACAGCGATTAAAAAACAAAACAATGAAAACGATACCACACAACTATA